>NW_027182960.1:125000-127500 GCF_041146395.1 Eulemur rufifrons
CTAACACCTAACCCTAACCAGAACCCCTAAAGCTAACCCTGAACCCTATCCCTAACCCTAGCAGTAAACTTTAACCCTAAACCTAAGCCGAACCCGTAACCCTAATCCTATCCTTTTACCCTAAAACTAACCCCTAAACCTAACCCCTATACCTCACCCTAACTCTAACCCCAATCCTAATTCTAACCATACCCCTTCATAAAACACTAACTCCAAACCGCTAACCCTAACACTAACCAAAAATCCTAATCATTCTTGTGATACTTCACTTAATATAATGGGTTCCAACTCTCTCCAGGAGAACCATAGAGATGTCGTATCTTCATCATTCCTTATAGCTGAGTAATATTCCATGGTATACATTTACCACAGCTTACTAATCCAATCATGTATTGATGGGCATTTGGGTTGTTTCCACATCTTTGCTATTGTGAATTGTGCTGCTATAAACATTTGGGTACACGTGCCTTTGTTATAGAATGACCTTTTTTCCTTTGGGTATATGCCCAGTAATGGGATTGCTGGGTCAAATGGCAGGTCTACTTGAATCTGTTTAAGATACCTCCATAATGCTTTCCACAGGGGTTGCACTAGTTTGCAGTCCCACCAGCAGTGTATTAGTGTTCCTGTCTCTCCACACCCACGCCAACATGTGTTGTTTTGGGTTTTTTTGATAAAGGCCATTCTCACTGGGGTTAAGTGATATCTCATTGTGGTTTTGATTTGCATTTCCCTGATGATTAGAGATGTTGAACACTTTTTCATATGTTTGTTAGCCATTTTTATATCTTCTTTTGAAAAATTTCTATTCATGTCCTTTGCCCACTTTTTGATAGGGTTGCTTGATTTTTTCTTGCTGATTTTCCTGAGTTCTAAATAGATTCTTGTTATCAGTCCTTTATCTGATGTGTAGTATGCAAAAATTTTTTCCCATTCTGTAGGTGATCTTTTTATTCTCTGGACTGTTTCTTTGGCTGTGCAGAAGCTTTTTAGTTTAATCATGTCCCATTCATTTATTTTTGTTGCTGCTGTGATTGCCTTGGGGGTCTTCTTCATAAATTCTCTGCCTAGGCCAATGTCTGTAAGAGTCTTTCCTACATTTTCTTCTAGAATTCTGATTGTATCACGCCTAAGGTTTAAGTCTGTTATCCACCGTGATTTGATTTTTGTGAGAGGTGAAAGCTGTGGGTCCTGTTTCATTCTTCTGCAAGTGGCTAACCAATTCTCCCAGCACCATTTGTTGAATAGGGATTCTTGTCCCCGGAGTATATTCTTTCCCGCTTTGTCAAAAATTAGGTGACTATATGAGGATGGTTCTATATTTGGATTTTCTGTTGTGTTCCACTGGTCTGTGTCCCTGCACTTGTGCCAATACCAGGCTGTTTTAAGAACCACGGCCTTGTAATATAGTTTGAGGTCTGGCAAATTAATACCTCCCATTTTGTTTTTATTGCTTAAAATTGCTTTTGCTATACGGGGTCTTCTTTGATTCCATACAAATTGTATAATTATTTTCTCTATGTCTGTAAAGAATGATGTTGGTAATTTAATAGGGATTGCATTGAATTTGTAGATCACTTTGGGTAGTATAGACATTTTAACAATGTTGATTCTTCCGATCCACGAGCATGGTATATTTTTCCATCTATTTGCAAGTTCTGCTATTTCTTTTCTCAGTGTTTCATAGTTTTCCTTATAGAGGTCCTTTACCTCTTTAGTTAGATATATACCTAGATATTTTATTTTCTTTGTTGCTATTTTGAAGGGTATTGAGTCTTTAATTTGGTTTTCCGATTGACTGTTATTGGCATATATAAATGCCTCTGATTTGTGTATATTAATTTTGTAGCCTGAGACTTTGCTGTATTCGTTAATCAATTCCAGGAGTCTCTTGGTTGAATCCTGGGGGTTTTCCAGATATAACATCATATCATCAGCAAAAAGTGAGAGTTTGATCTCTTCCTTCCCTATTTGGACTCCCTTGATTTTGCTCTCTTGCCTGATAGCTCTCGCAAGGACTTCCAATACTATGTTGAAAAGTAATGGAGACAATGGGCAGCCCTGTCTGGTTCCAGTTCTAAGTGGGAGTGCTTTCAGTTTTTCCCCATTCAGTATGATGTTGGCTGTGGGTTTGTCATATATGGCTTGTATCATTTTTAGGTAGGTTCCATCAATGCCTATTTTGTTAAGCGTTTTTATCATAAAAGGGTGTTGAATTTTGTCAAATGCTTTTTCTGCATCTAATGAGAGTATCATATGATTTTTGTTTTTGCTTCTATTTATGTGGTGAATTACATTTATAGATTTACGTATGTTGAACCACCCCTGCATCTCGGGGATGAAGCCCACTTGGTTGTGGTGGATTACTTTTTTGATAAGTACTTGGATTCGATTTGCTAGTATTTTATTGAAAATTTTTGCATCTATATTCATGAGGGAAATTGGTCTGTAGTTCTCTATTTTTGTTGAGTCCTTTCCAGGCTTTGGTATTAATGTTATA
>NW_027182960.1:140000-142500 GCF_041146395.1 Eulemur rufifrons
CCCTATACCTCACCCTAACTCTAAACCCAATCCTAATTCTAACCATACCCCTTCATAAAACACTAACTCCTAACCGCTAACCCTAACACTAACCAAAAACCCTAATCACTAATCCCTAACCCTTACGCTTAACATTTACCCTAACCGTTAACCCTCAACCTAAATCTTAATACTGACCCTAACCTTAACCTTTAACTCTAAGCCTAACCCTTAACCCTACAGTAGGGAAGACCCTTAATGCTAATGGGATCCCTTATCCCTAACCCTAACACTACAGCTAAAAATAACCCTAACCTTTGATCCTTAAACCTAACCCCTAACACTTACTTTAACCCCAAACCCTAACCCTAATCCTAAGCATTAAACCTAACCCTATCCCTTAACCCTAACGCTAGCCCTTACCCTAACGCCTAGATCTAACCCTAAATCTAACCTACCGCCTAATCCTAACCTTAAGCCCTAATGCTAACACTAACCCTGAACCCTAAACCTACCCGTAACCCTTAACACTAACCCTATCCGTGAACCTTAACCCTGACCCTAACCATTACCCGCACCCAAGCATTTAACCCTGACCGTAACCCTAATCCTTTATGCTAACATTAACACTAAACCCTAACCCTAAGCCCAACACTTATCCCTAATCATATCCCTTAACCCTAACCCTAACCCTAATGCTACCCCCTAAACGTAACCCTAACCGTCACCAGTAAACCTAACCCTAACCTCTAACACAAACCATAGCACATAACTCTAACCCTAAAACTAACCCTAACACTAACCCTAACCCTAATCCCTAACTCTTAACCTTAACCCTAAGCGTTAACTCTCACGCTAACCTTTAATCCTAACCCTAATCCTAATCTTCAACCCTAAACCTAACACTTAACCCTAACCCTGTACCAAACCCTAACCCCTCATCTTAACCCTAACCGTAAACCTCAACCCTAAACCAAAGTGTAACCGTTAAACCTAAGAGTAACCTTTAACCCTAACCCTAATCCCTAACCCTAAGCCCTCACCCTAACACTAAACTTCATCCTTAACCCTAACCAGAATCCTAACCCTAAATCTAATTCTCAGACTTCTTGCTTTCTTAGAGTTTAGAAAGCCTGCAATCCTCCCATGCCATGTGTGAAAGGAGGCTCTACCACTGTGTCCTGCATGAAACCCACGGGCCCATACCCAGAGTATGATAGAGTGGCTTCCCGGGTACAATCCCAGCCCCCTAAACTCCCCCCGCCCGCCTAATGCCGACAGGGCCCGTGCGCTAAGCATAAACAATCCCTTTAACAGATAACCCTAACCCTGAACATAACACCCAACCCTGTTCCTATTTCTCCCCTTAACACGTAAACCTCACCGTGCGCCTAACTTTAACCTCTTATCCTAACGTTAATGCATAACCCATTTCCTGAGAACAACCCCTATCCCATAATTATAACCCTATCTCCTAGTCATCACTGTGACACCTAATCCCTAACCCTAATTCTAAACCGCTAACCCTAACCGTAACCCTACCTACAACCCTAACACTGACAGTAACCCTTACTTCTAACCCCAACACTATGCCTAATAAAAACCCTAACCCTTCACCCTAACCCGTAAGCCTTACCCTAACCCTTAACCCTAATCCTAATCCTAACCATTAAACCTAACCCTAGCTCTTAAAGGTAACCCTAAACCTTACCCTCACGACTAGACCTAACCCTGACACTAACCTAACACCTAACCCTAACCAGAACCCCTAAAGCTAACCCTGAACCCTATCCCTAACCCTAGCAGTAAACTTTAACCCTAAACCTAAGCCCAACCCGTAACCCTAATCCTATCCTTTTACCCTAAAACTAACCCCTAAACCTAACCCCTATACCTCACCCTAACTCTAACCCTAATCCTAATTCTAACCATACCCCTTCATCAAACACTAACTCCTAACCGCTAACCCTAACACTAACCAAAAACCCTAATCACTAATCCCTAACCCTAACGCTTAACCTTTACCCTAACCGTTAACCCTCACCCTAAATCTTAACACTGACCCTAACCTTAACCTTTAACTCTAAGCCTAACCCTTAACCCTACAGTAAGGAAGACCCTTAATGCTAATGGGATCCCTTATCCCTAACCCTAACACTACAGCTAAAAATAACCCTAACCTTGGATCCTTAAACCTAACCCCTAACACTTACTTTAACCCCAAACCCTAACCCTAATCCTAAGCATTAAACCTAACCCTATCTCTTAACCCTAACGATAGCCCTTACCCTAACGCCTAGATCTAACCCTAAATCTAACCTACCGCCTAATCCTAAACTTAAGCCCTAATGCTAACTCTAACCCTGAACCCTAAACCTACCCGTAACCCTTAACACTAACCCTATCCGTGAACCTTAACCCTGAACCTAACCATTACCCGCACCCAAGCATTTAACCCTGAACCTACCCCTAGTCCATAATGATAACCCTAACACTAAACCCTAACCCTAAGCCCAACACT
>NW_027182960.1:160000-162500 GCF_041146395.1 Eulemur rufifrons
CTTATCGCTAACCCTAGCAGTAAACTTTAACCCTAAACCTAAGCCCAACCCGAAACCCTAATCCTATCCTTTTACCCTAAAACTAACCCCTAAACCTAACCCCTATACCTCACCCTAACTCTAAACCCAATCCTAATTCTAACCATACCCCTTCATAAAACACTAACTCCTAACCGCTAACCCTAACACTAACCAAAAACCCTAATCACTAATCCCTAACCCTTACGCTTAACATTTACCCTAACCGTTAACCCTCAACCTAAATCTTAATACTGACCCTAACCTTAACCTTTAACTCTAAGCCTAACCCTTAACCCTACAGTAGGGAAGACCCTTAATGCTAATGGGATCCCTTATCCCTAACCCTAACACTACAGCTAAAAATAACCCTAACCTTTGATCCTTAAACCTAACCCCTAACACTTACTTTAACCCCAAACCCTAACCCTAATCCTAAGCATTAAACCTAACCCTATCCCTTAACCCTAACGCTAGCCCTTACCCTAACGCCTAGATCTAACCCTAAATCTAACCTACCGCCTAATCCTAACCTTAAGCCCTAATGCTAACACTAACCCTGAACCCTAAACCTACCCGTAACCCTTAACACTAACCCTATCCGTGAATCTTAACCCTGACCCTAACCATTACCCGCACCCAAGCATTTAACCCTGACCGTAACCCTAATCCTTTATGCTAACATTAACACTAAACCCTAACCCTAAGCCCAACACTTATCCCTAATCATATCCCTTAACCCTAACCCTAACCCTAATGCTACCCCCTAAACGTAACCCTAACCGTCACCAGTAAACCTAAACCTAACCTCTAACACAAACCATAGCACATAACTCTAACCCTAAAACTAACCCTAACACTAACCCTAACCCTAATCCCTAACTCTTAACCTTAACCCTAAGCGTTAACTCTCACGCTAACCTTTAATCCTAACCCTAATCCTAATCTTCAACCCTAAACCTAACACTTAACCCTAACCCTGTACGAAACCCTAACCCCTCATCTTAACCCTAACCGTAAACCTCAACCCTAAACCAAAGTGTAACCGTTAAACCTAAGAGTAACCTTTAACCCTAACCCTAATCCCTAACCCTAAGCCCTCACCCTAACACTAAACTTCATCCTTAACCCTAACCAGAATCCTAACCCTAAATCTAATTCTCAGACTTCTTGCTTTCTTAGAGTTTAGAAAGCCTGCAATCCTCCCATGCCATGTGTGAAAGGAGGCTCTACCACTGTGTCCTGCATGAAACCCACGGGCCCATACCCAGAGTATGATAGAGTGGCTTCCCGGGTACAATCCCAGCCCCCTAAACTCCCCCCGCCCGCCTAATGCCGACAGGGCCCGTGCGCTAAGCATAAACAATACCTTTAACAGATAACCCTAACCCTGAACATAACACCCAACCCTGTTCCTATTTCTCCCCTTAACACGTAAACCTCACCGTGCGCCTAACTTTAACCTCTTATCCTAACGTTAATGCATAACCCATTTCCTGAGAACAACCCCTATCCCATAATTCTAACCCTATCTCCTAGTCATCACTGTGACACCTAATCCCTAACCCTAATTCTAAACCGCTAACCCTAACCGTAACCCTACCTACAACCCTAACACTGACAGTAACCCTTACTTCTAACCCCAACACTATGCCTAATAAAAACCCTAACCCTTCACCCTAACCCGTAAGCCTTACCCTAACCCTTAACCCTAATCCTAATCCTAACCATTAAACCTAACCCTAGCTCTTAAAGGTAACCCTAAACCTTACCCTCACGACTAGACCTAACCCTGACACTAACCTAACACCTAACCCTAACCAGAACCCCTAAAGCTAACCCTGAACCCTATCCCTAACCCTAGCAGTAAACTTTAACCCTAAACCTAAGCCCAACCCGTAACCCTAATCCTATCCTTTTACCCTAAAACTAACCCCTAAACCTAACCCCTATACCTCACCCTAACTCTAACCCTAATCCTAATTCTAACCATACCCCTTCATCAAACACTAACTCCTAACCGCTAACCCTAACACTAACCAAAAACCCTAATCACTAATCCCTAACCCTAACGCTTAACCTTTACCCTAACCGTTAACCCTCACCCTAAATCTTAACACTGACCCTAACCTTAACCTTTAACTCTAAGCCTAACCCTTAACCCTACAGTAAGGAAGACCCTTAATGCTAATGGGATCCCTTATCCCTAACCCTAACACTACAGCTAAAAATAACCCTAACCTTGGATCCTTAAACCTAACCCCTAACACTTACTTTAACCCCAAACCCTAACCCTAATCCTAAGCATTAAACCTAACCCTATCTCTTAACCCTAACGATAGCCCTTACCCTAACGCCTAGATCTAACCCTAAATCTAACCTACCACCTAATCCTAAACTTAAGCCCTAATGCTAACTCTAACCCTGAACCCTAAACCTACCCGTAACCCTTAACACTAACCCTATCCGTGAACCTTAACCC
>NW_027182960.1:172500-177500 GCF_041146395.1 Eulemur rufifrons
ACCCCTAACCCTAACCCCTGACCCTGACACTGACCCCTCACCCTGACCCTGACCCTAACACTAGCCCTAGCCCTAGCCCTAACCCTAACCCCTAACCCTAACCCTAACGATAACCCCTAACCCTAACCCCTAACCCCTACCCCTACCACTACCCCGAACCCTAACCCCTAACCCTACCCCTACCCCTATCCCTAACCCTAACCCTAACCACTAACCCTAACCCTATCCCCTAACCCTAACCCCTAACCCTAACCCTAACCCCTAACCCTAACCCTAACCCCTAACCCTAACCCCTGACCCTGACCCTGACCCCTAACCCTGACCCTGAACCTAACCCTAGCCCTAGCCCTAAGCCTAACACCTAACCCTAACCCTACCCCTAAACCTAACTCCTAGCCCTCTCCCTAGCCCTAATCCCTAACCCTAACCCTAACCCAACCCTAACCCTAACCCCTAACCCTAACCCCTAACCCTATCCTACCCTACCCTACCCCTAACCCTAACCCCTAACCACTAACCCTAACACTAACCCCTACCCTAACACTAACCCTAACTCTACCCCTAACCCTAACCTAACACTAAGCCTAACCCCTAACCCTAACCCTAAATCTAACCCTAAACCAACCCTAATCCTAACACTAACCTCTAACCCTAAACCCTAACCCTAACCCTAAAACTAACCCCTAACCCTAACCCCTAATCCTAACCCTAACCCCTAACCCTAACCCCTAACCCCTAACACTAACACCTAACCCTAACCCTGACCCCTAACCCTAACCCTAACCCTAACCCCGACCCCAACCCCAACCCTAACTCTAAACCTAACCCTTAATCCTGACCCTGACCCTAACCCTGAGCCTAACCCCTAATCCTAACCCTAACCCCTAACCCTACCCCTACCCCTACCCCTACCCTAACCCGAACCCTAACCCAACCCTAACCCTAACCCGAACCCGAACCCTAACCCTAACCCTAACCCGTAACCCTAACCCTAACCCCTAAACCTAACCCCAACTCCAACCATAACCCTAACCCCCCTAACCCTAACCCTAACCCCTAACCCTAACCCTAACCCCTCACCCTAACCCTAACCCCTAACCCCTAAACCCTGACCCTGACCCTGACCCTAACCGCTAACCCTAACCCTAACCCTAACTCTAACCCTAAACCCTAAACATACCCGTAACCCTTAACACTAACCCTATCCGTGAACCTTCACCCTGACCCTAACCATTACCCGCACCCAAGCATTTAACCTTGACCCTAACCCTTATCCTTACTGCTAACCCTAACACTAAACCCTAACCCTAAGCCCAACACTTATCTCTAATCCTATCCCTTAACCCTAACCCTAACCCTAATGCTACCCCCTAAACGTAACCCTAACCGTGACCAGTAAACCTAACCCTAACCTCTAACACAAACCATAGCACATAACTCTAACCCTAAAACTAACCCTAACTCTAACTCTAAAACCTAACTCTTAACCTTAACCCTAAGCGTTAACTCTCACGCTAACCTTTAATCCTAACCCTAATCCTAATCTTTAACCCTAAACCTAACACTTAACCCTAACCCTGTACCAAACCCTAACCCCTGATCTTAACCCTAACCGTAAACCTCAACCCTAAACCAAAGTGTAACCGTTAAACCTAAGAGGAACCTTTAACCCTAACCCTAATCCCTAACCCTAAGCCCTCACCCTAACACTAAACTTCATCCTTAACGCTAACCAGAATCCTAACCCTAAATCTAATTCTCAGACTTCTTGCTTTCTTAGAGTTTAGAAAGCCTGCAATCCTCCCATGCCATGCGTGAAAGGAGGCTCTACCACTGTGTCCTGCATGAAACCCACGGGCCCATGCCCAGAGTATGATAGAGTGGGTTCCCGGGTACAATCCCAGCCCCCTAAACTCCCCCCGCCCGCCTAATGCAGACAGGGCCCGTGCGCTAAGCATAAACAATACCTTTAACAGATAACCCTAACCCTGAACGTAACACCCAACCCTGTTCCTATTTCTCTCCTTAACACGTCAACCTCACCGTGCGCCTAACTTTAACCTCTTATCCTAACGTTAATGCATAACCCATTTCCTGAGAACAACCCCTATCCCATAATTCTAACCCTATCTCCTAGTCATCACTGTGACACCTAATCCCTAACCCTAATTCTAAACCGCTAACCCTAACCGTAACCCTACCTACAACCCTAACATTGACACTAACCCTTACTTCTAACCCCAACGCTATGCCTAACAAAAACCCTAACCCTTGACCCTAACCCTTCACCCTAACCCCTAAGCCTTACCCTAACCCTTAACCCTAATCCTAATCCTAACCATTAAACCTAACCCTAGCTCTTAAAGCTAACCCTAAACCTTACACTCACGACTAGACCTAACCCTGACACTAACCTAACACCTAACCCTAACCAGAACCCCTAATGCTAACACTGAACCCTATCGCTAACCCTAGCAGTAACTTTAACCCTAAACCTAAGCCCAACCCGAAACCCTACTCCTATCCTTTTACCCTAAAACTAACCCCTAAACCTAACCCCTATACCTCACCCTAACTCTAACCCCAATCCTAATTCTAACCATACCCCTTCATAAAACACTAACTCCTAACCGCTAACCCTAACACTAACCAAAAACCCTAATCACTAATGCCTAACCCTTACGCTTAACCTTTACCCTAACCGTTAACCCTCACCCTAAATCTTAATACTGACCCTAACCTTAACCTTTAACTCTAAGGCTAACCCTTAACCCTACAGTAAGGAAGACCCTTAATGCTAATGGGATCCCTTATCCCTAACCCTAACACTACAGCTAAAAATAACCCTAACCTTGGATCCTTAAACCTAACCCCTAACACTTACTTTAACCCCAAACCCTAACCCTAATCCTAAGCATTAAACCTAACCCTATCTTTTAACCCTAACGCTAGCCCTTACCCTAAGGCCTAGATCTAACCCTAAGTCTACTCTACCGCCTAATCCTAACCTTAAGCCCTAATGCTAACTCTAACCCTGAACCCTAAACCTACCCGTAACCCTTAACACTAACCCTATCCGTGAACCTTAACCCTGACCCTAACCATTACCCGCACCCAAGCATTTAACCCTGACCCTAACCCTAATCCTTAATGCTAACCCTAACACTAAACCCTAACCCTAAGCCCAACACTTATCCGTAATCCTATCCCCTAACCCTAACCATAAGCCTAACACTAATGCTACCCCATAAACGTAACCCTAACCGTGACCAGTAAACCTAACCCTAACCTTTAACACAAACCATAGCACATAACTCTAACCCTAAAACTAACCCTAACCCTAACCCGAACCCTAAACCCTAACTCTTAACCTTTACACTAAGAGTTAACTCTCACGCTAACCTTTAATCCTAACCCTAATCCTAATCTTCAACCCTAAACCTAACACTTAACCCTAACCCTGTACCAAACCCTAACCCCTCATCTTAAACCTAACCGTAAACCTCAACCCTAAACCAAAGTGTAACCGTTAAACCTAAGAGTAACCTTTAACCCTAACCCTAATCCCTAACCCTAAGCCCTCACCCTAACACTAAACTTCATCCTTAACCCTAACCAGAATCCTAACCCTTAATCTAATTCTCAGACTTCTTGCTTTCTTAGAGTTTAGAAAGCCTGCAATCCTCCCATGCCATGCGTTAAAGGAGGCTCTACCACTGCGTCCTGCATGAAACCCACGGGCTCATACCCAGAGTATGATAGAGTGGGTTCCCGGGTACAATCCCAGCCCCCTAAACTCCCCCCGCCCGCCCAATGCAGAGAGGGCCCGTGCACTAAGCATAAACAATACCTTTAACAGATAACCCTAACCCTGAACATAACACCCAACCCTGTTCCTATTTCTCCCCTTAACACGTCAACCTCACCGTGCGCCTAACTTTAACCTCTTATCCTAACGTTAATGCATAACCCATTTCCTGAGAACAACCCCTATCCCATAATTCTAACCCTATCTCCTAGTCATCACTG
The DNA here is from genome assembly GCF_041146395.1 of Eulemur rufifrons. NCBI lineage: Eukaryota > Metazoa > Chordata > Mammalia > Primates > Lemuridae > Eulemur > Eulemur rufifrons. Next base: position 176,530 of record NW_027182960.1, read on the forward strand.
TGACACCTAATCCCTATCCCTAATTCTAAACCGCTAACCCTAACCATAACCCTACCTACAACCCTGACACTGACAGTAACCCTTACTTCTAACCCCAACGCTATGCCTAACAAAAACCCTAACCCTTGACCCTAACCCTTCACCCTAACCCCTAAGCCTTACCCTAACCCTTAACCCTAATCCTAATCCTAACCATTAAACCTAACCCTAGCTCTTAAAGCTAACCCTAAACCTTACCCTCACGACTAGACCTAACCCTGACACTAACCTAACACCTAACCCTAACCAGAACCCCTAAAGCTAACCCTGAACCCTATCCCTAACCCTAGCAGTAAACTTTAACCCTAAACCTAAGCCCAACCCGTAACCCTAATCCTATCCTTTTACCCTAAAACTAACCCCTAAACCTAACCCCTATACCTCACCCTAACTCTAACCCAAATCCTAATTCTAACCGTACCCCTTCATAAAACACTAACTCCTAACCGCTAACCCTAACACTAACCAAAAACCCTAATCACTAATCCCTAACCCTAACGCTTAACCTTTACCCTAACCGTTAACCCTCACCCTAAATCTTAACACTGACCCTAACCTTAACCTTTAACTCTAAGCCTAACCCTTAACCCTACAGTAAGGAAGACCCTTAATGCTAATGGGATCCCTTATCCCTAACCCTAACACTACAGCTAAAAGTAACCCTAAGCTTTGATCCTTAATCCTAACCCCTAACACTTACTTTAACCCCAAACCCTAACCCTAATCCTAAGCATTAAACCTAACCCTATCTCTTAACCCTAACGCTAGCCCTTACCCTAACGCCTAGATCTAACCCTAAATCGAACCTACCGCCTAATCCTAACCTTAAGCCCTAATGCTAACTCTAACCCTGAACCCTAAACCTACCCGTAACCCTTAACACTAACCCTATCCGTGAACCTTAACCCTGACCCTAACCATTACCCGCACCC
>NW_027182960.1:182500-190000 GCF_041146395.1 Eulemur rufifrons
CCTAACCCCTAAACCCTAACCTTAACCCTTACCCCTAACCCTAACCCTAACCCCTGACCCTGAGCCTGACCTTAACCCTAATCCCTAACTCCTAACCCTAACCCCTAACCCTAACCCTAACCCCTGATCCTAACCCTAACCCTAACCCCTAACCCTAATCCTAACCCCTAACCCTAACCTAACCCCTAACCCTAACCCTAAACCCTAACCCTAACCCAACCCTAACCCGAACCCTAACCACTAAACCTAACCCCTAACCCCTAACCCTAACCCTACCCTTACCCCTAACCTTAAGCCCTAACTCTAACCCTAACCCTAACACCTAACCCTAACCCCAAACCCTAACCCTAACCCTAACCCCAACCCTAACCACTAACCCCTACACTAATCCTAACCCTAACCCTAACCCTAACCCCTAACCCTAACCCTAACCCCTAGCCCTAGCCCGAGCCCTAACCCTAACCCTAACCCTAACCCCTAACCCTAACACTAACCCCTAACCCTAACCCCTAAACCCTAACCGTAACCCTAACCCCTAACCCTAAACCTAACCCCTGACCATGACCCTGACCCTAACCCTAACCCCTAACTCCTAACCCTAACCCTAACCCCTAACCCTAACCCTAACCCCTAAGCCGAACCCTGACACTAACCCTAACCCTAACCCTAACCCCTAATCCTAACCTAACCCCTAACCCTAACCCTAACCCCAAACCCTAACCCTAACCCTAACCCCTAACCTTAACCCTAACCCCTAAACCTAACCCCTAACCCAAACCCTACCCCTAACCCTAACCCTAACCCTGACCGTAACCCTAACCCTAACTCTAACCCCTGACCCTAACCCTAACCCCAACCCCTAACCCTATCCCCTAACCCTAACCCTAACCCCTAACCCTAACCCTAACCCCTAACCCTAAACCTAACCCCTAACCCTAACCCCTAACCCGAACCCTGACCGTAACCCTAACCCTACCCCTAACCCTAACCCTAAGCCTAACCCCTAACCCTAACCCCTAACCCTAACCCTAACCCCTAAGCCTAACCCCTAACCCTAACCGTAACCCCTAACCCTAACCCTAACCCCTAACCCTAACCCCTGACCCTGACACTGACCCCTCACCCTGACCCTGACCCTAACACTAGCCCTAGCCCTAGCCCTAACCCTAACCCCTAACCCTAACCCTAACGATAACCCCTAACCCTAACCCCTAACCCCTACCCCTACCACTACCCCGAACCCTAACCCCTAACCCTACCCCTACCCCTATCCCTAACCCTAACCCTAACCACTAACCCTAACCCTATCCCCTAACCCTAAGCCCTAACCCTAACCCTAACCCCTAACCCTAACCCTAACCCCTAACCCTAACCCCTGACCCTGACCCTGACCCCTAACCCTGACCCTGAACCTAACCCTAGCCCTAGCCCTAAGCCTAACACCTAACCCTAACCCTACCCCTAAACCTAACTCCTAGCCCTCTCCCTAGCCCTAATCCCTAACCCTAACCCTAACCCAACCCTAACCCTAACCCCTAACCCTAACCCCTAACCCTATCCTACCCTACCCTACCCCTAACCCTAACCCCTAACCACTAACCCTAACACTAACCCCTACCCTAACACTAACCCTAACTCTACCCCTAACCCTAACCTAACACTAAGCCTAACCCCTAACCCTAACCCTAAACCCTAACCCTAAACCAACCCTAATCCTAACACTAACCTCTAACCCTAAACCCTAACCCTAACCCTAAAACTAACCCCTAACCCTAACCCAATATCCTAACCCTAACCCCTAACCCTAACCCCTAACCCCTAACACTAACACCTAACCCTAACCCTGACCCCTAACCCTAACCCTAACCCTAACCCCGACCCCAACCCCAACCCTAACTCTAAACCTAACCCTTAATCCTGACCCTGACCCTAACCCTGAGCCTAACCCCTAATCCTAACCCTAACCCCTAACCCTACCCCTACCCCTACCCCTACCCTAACCCGAACCCTAACCCAACCCTAACCCTAACCCTAACCCAACCCTAACCCTAACCCGAACCCGAACCCTAACCCTAACCCTAACCCCTAACCCTAACCCTAACCCCTAAACCTAACCCCAACTCCAACCATAACCCTAACCCCCCTAACCCTAACCCTAACCCCTAACCCTAACCCTAACCCCTCACCCTAACCCTAACCCCTAACCCCTAAACCCTGACCCTGACCCTGACCCTAACCCCTAACCCTAACCCTAACCCTAACTCTAACCCTAAACCCTAAACATACCCGTAACCCTTAACACTAACCCTATCCGTGAACCTTCACCCTGACCCTAACCATTACCCGCACCCAAGCATTTAACCTTGACCCTAACCCTAATCCTTAATGCTAACCCTAACACTAAACCCTAACCCTAAGCCCAACACTTATCTCTAATCCTATCCCTTAACCCTAACCCTAACCCTAATGCTACCCCCTAAACGTAACCCTAACCGTGACCAGTAAACCTAACCCTAACCTCTAACACAAACCATAGCACATAACTCTAACCCTAAAACTAACCCTAACTCTAACTCTAAAACCTAACTCTTAACCTTAACCCTAAGCGTTAACTCTCACGCTAACCTTTAATCCTAACCCTAATCCTAATCTTTAACCCTAAACCTAACACTTAACCCTAACCCTGTACCAAACCCTAACCCCTGATCTTAACCCTAACCGTAAACCTCAACCCTAAACCAAAGTGTAACCGTTAAACCTAAGAGGAACCTTTAACCCTAACCCTAATCCCTAACCCTAAGCCCTCACCCTAACACTAAACTTCATCCTTAACGCTAACCAGAATCCTAACCCTAAATCTAATTCTCAGACTTCTTGCTTTCTTAGAGTTTAGAAAGCCTGCAATCCTCCCATGCCATGCGTGAAAGGAGGCTCTACCACTGTGTCCTGCATGAAACCCACGGGCCCATGCCCAGAGTATGATAGAGTGGGTTCCCGGGTACAATCCCAGCCCCCTAAACTCCCCCCGCCCGCCTAATGCAGACAGGGCCCGTGCGCTAAGCATAAACAATACCTTTAACAGATAACCCTAACCCTGAACGTAACACCCAACCCTGTTCCTATTTCTCTCCTTAACACGTAAACCTCACCGTGCGCCTAACTTTAACCTCTTATCCTAACGTTAATGCATAACCCATTTCCTGAGAACAACCCCTATCCCATAATTCTAACCCTATCTCCTAGTCATCACTGTGACACCTAATCCCTAACCCTAATTCTAAACCGCTAACCCTAACCGTAACCCTACCTACAACCCTAACATTGACACTAACCCTTACTTCTAACCCCAACGCTATGCCTAACAAAAACCCTAACCCTTGACCCTAACCCTTCACCCTAACCCCTAAGCCTTACCCTAACCCTTAACCCTAATCCTAATCCTAACCATTAAACCTAACCCTAGCTCTTAAAGCTAACCCTAAACCTTACCCTCACGACTAGACCTAACCCTGACACTAACCTAACACCTAACCCTAACCAGAACCCCTAATGCTAACACTGAACCCTATCGCTAACCCTAGCAGTAACTTTAACCCTAAACCTAAGCCCAACCCGAAACCCTACTCCTATCCTTTTACCCTAAAACTAACCCCTAAACCTAACCCCTATACCTCACCCTAACTCTAACCCCAATCCTAATTCTAACCATACCCCTTCATAAAACACTAACTCCTAACCGCTAACCCTAACACTAACCAAAAACCCTAATCACTAATGCCTAACCCTTACGCTTAACCTTTACCCTAACCGTTAACCCTCACCCTAAATCTTAATACTGACCCTAACCTTAACCTTTAACTCTAAGCCTAACCCTTAACCCTACAGTAAGGAAGACCCTTAATGCTAATGGGATCCCTTATCCCTAACCCTAACACTACAGCTAAAAATAACCCTAACCTTGGATCCTTAAACCTAACCCCTAACACTTACTTTAACCCCAAACCCTAACCCTAATCCTAAGCATTAAACCTAACCCTATCTTTTAACCCTAACGCTAGCCCTTACCCTAAGGCCTAGATCTAACCCTAAGTCTACTCTACCGCCTAATCCTAACCTTAAGCCCTAATGCTAACTCTAACCCTGAACCCTAAACCTACCCGTAACCCTTAACACTAACCCTATCCGTGAACCTTAACCCTGACCCTAACCATTACCCGCACCCAAGCATTTAACCCTGACCCTAACCCTAATCCTTAATGCTAACCCTAACACTAAACCCTAACCCTAAGCCCAACACTTATCCGTAATCCTATCCCCTAACCCTAACCATAAGCCTAACACTAATGCTACCCCATAAACGTAACCCTAACCGTGACCAGTAAACCTAACCCTAACCTTTAACACAAACCATAGCACATAACTCTAACCCTAAAACTAACCCTAACCCTAACCCGAACCCTAAACCCTAACTCTTAACCTTTACACTAAGAGTTAACTCTCACGCTAACCTTTAATCCTAACCCTAATCCTAATCTTCAACCCTAAACCTAACACTTAACCCTAACCCTGTACCAAACCCTAACCCCTCATCTTAAACCTAACCGTAAACCTCAACCCTAAACCAAAGTGTAACCGTTAAACCTAAGAGTAACCTTTAACCCTAACCCTAATCCCTAACCCTAAGCCCTCACCCTAACACTAAACTTCATCCTTAACCCTAACCAGAATCCTAACCCTTAATCTAATTCTCAGACTTCTTGCTTTCTTAGAGTTTAGAAAGCCTGCAATCCTCCCATGCCATGCGTTAAAGGAGGCTCTACCACTGCGTCCTGCATGAAACCCACGGGCTCATACCCAGAGTATGATAGAGTGGGTTCCCGGGTACAATCCCAGCCCCCTAAACTCCCCCCGCCCGCCCAATGCAGAGAGGGCCCGTGCACTAAGCATAAACAATACCTTTAACAGATAACCCTAACCCTGAACATAACACCCAACCCTGTTCCTATTTCTCCCCTTAACACGTCAACCTCACCGTGCGCCTAACTTTAACCTCTTATCCTAACGTTAATGCATAACCCATTTCCTGAGAACAACCCCTATCCCATAATTCTAACCCTATCTCCTAGTCATCACTGTGACACCTAATCCCTATCCCTAATTCTAAACCGCTAACCCTAACCATAACCCTACCTACAACCCTGACACTGACAGTAACCCTTACTTCTAACCCCAACGCTATGCCTAACAAAAACCCTAACCCTTGACCCTAACCCTTCACCCTAACCCCTAAGCCTTACCCTAACCCTTAACCCTAATCCTAATCCTAACCATTAAACCTAACCCTAGCTCTTAAAGCTAACCCTAAACCTTACCCTCACGACTAGACCTAACCCTGACACTAACCTAACACCTAACCCTAACCAGAACCCCTAAAGCTAACCCTGAACCCTATCCCTAACCCTAGCAGTAAACTTTAACCCTAAACCTAAGCCCAACCCGTAACCCTAATCCTATCCTTTTACCCTAAAACTAACCCCTAAACCTAACCCCTATACCTCACCCTAACTCTAACCCAAATCCTAATTCTAACCGTACCCCTTCATAAAACACTAACTCCTAACCGCTAACCCTAACACTAACCAAAAACCCTAATCACTAATCCCTAACCCTAACGCTTAACCTTTACCCTAACCGTTAACCCTCACCCTAAATCTTAACACTGACCCTAACCTTAACCTTTAACTCTAAGCCTAACCCTTAACCCTACAGTAAGGAAGACCCTTAATGCTAATGGGATCCCTTATCCCTAACCCTAACACTACAGCTAAAAGTAACCCTAAGCTTTGATCCTTAATCCTAACCCCTAACACTTACTTTAACCCCAAACCCTAACCCTAATCCTAAGCATTAAACCTAACCCTATCTCCTAACCCTAACGCTAGCCCTTACCCTAACGCCTAGATCTAACCCTAAATCGAACCTACCGCCTAATCCTAACCTTAAGCCCTAATGCTAACTCTAACCCTGAACCCTAAACCTACCCGTAACCCTTAACACTAACCCTATCCGTCAACCTTAACCCTGACCCTAACCATTACCCGCACCCAGGCATTTAACCCTGACCCTACCCCTAGTCCTTAATGATAACCCTAACACTAAACCCTAACCCTAAGGCCAACACTTAACCGTAATCCTATCCCTTAACCCTAACCCTAACCCTAACCCTAATGCTAACCCCTAAACGTAACCCTAACCGTCACCAGTAAACCTAACCCTAACCTCTAACACAAACCATAGCACATAACTCTAACCCTAAAACTAACCCTAACCCTAAACCTAACCCTAAACCCTAACTCTTAACCTTAACCCTAAGCGTTAACTCTCACGCTATCCTATAATCCTAACCCTAATCCTAATCTTCAACCCTAAACCTAACACTTAACCCTAACCCTGTACCAAAACCTAACCCCTCATCTTAACCCTAACCGTAAACCTCAACCCTAAACCAAAGTGTAACCGTTAAACCTAAGAGTAACCTTTATCCCTAACCCTAATCCCTAACCCTAAGCCCTCACCCTAACACTAAACTTCATCCTTAACCCTAACCATAATCCTAACCCTAAATCTAATTCTCAGACTTCTTGCTTTCTTACAGTTTAGAAAGCCTGCAATCCTCCCATGCCATGCGTGAAAGGAGGCTCTACCACTGTGTCCTGTATGAAACCCAGGGACCCATACCCAGAGTATGATAGAGTGGCTTCCCGGGTACAATCCCAGCCCCCAAAACTCCCCCCCGCCCGCCTAATGCAGACAGGGCCCGTGCGCTAAGCATAAACAATACCTTTAACAGATAACCCTAACCCTGAACATAACACCCAACCCTGTTCCTATTTCTCCCCTTAACACGTAAACTTCACCGTGCGCCTAACTTTAACCTCTTATCCTAACGTTAATGCATAACCCATTTCCTGAGAACAACCCCTATCCCATAATTCTAACCCTATCTCCTAGTCATCACTGTGACACCTAATCCCTAACCCTAATTCCAAACCGCTAACCCTAACCGTAACCCTACCTACAACCCTAACACTGACAGTAACCCTTACTTCTAACCCCAACGCTATGCCTAACAAAAACCCTAACCCTTGACCCTAACCCTTCACCCTAACCCCTAAGACTTACCCTAACCCTTAACCCTAATCCTAATCCTAACCATTAAACCTAACCCTAGCTCTTAAAGCTAACCCTAAATCTTACCCTCACGACTAGACCTAACCCTGACACTAACCTAACACTTAACCCTCACCAGAACCCCTAAAGCTAACCCTGAACCCTATCCCTAACCCTAGCAGTAAACTTTAACCCTAAACCTAAGCCCAACCCGTAACCCTAATCCTATCCTTTTACCCTAAAACTAACCCCTAAACCTAACCCCTATACCTCACCCTAACTCTAACCCCAATCCTAATTCTAACCATACCCCTTCATAAAACACTAACT
>NW_027182960.1:192500-200000 GCF_041146395.1 Eulemur rufifrons
GTAACCCTAACCCTACCCCTAACCCTAACCCTAAACCTAACCCCTAACCCTAACCCCTAACACTAACCCTAACCCCTAACCCTAACGCCTAACCCTAACTGTAACCCCTAACCCTAACCCTAACCCCTAACCCTAACCCTTGACCCTGACACTGACCCCTGACCCTGACCCTGACCCTAACACTAGCCCTAGCCCTAGCCCTAACCCTAACCCCTAACCCTAACCCTTACGATAACCCCTAACCCTAACGCCTAACCCCTACCCCTACCACTACCCCTAAACCTAACCCCTACCCCTACCCCTACCACTATCCCTAACCCTAACCCTAACCACTAACCCTAACCCTAACCCCTAACCCTAACCCTAACCCCTAACTTTAACCCCTGACCCTGACCCTGACCCCTGACCCTGACCCTGACCCTAACCTTAGCCGTAGCCCTAAGCCTAACCCCTAACCCTAACCCTAGCCCTAAACCTAACTCCTAGCCCTCTCCCTAGCCCTAATCCCTAACCCTAACCCTAACGCAACCCTAACCCTAACCCCTAACCCTAACCCCTAACCCTATCCTACCCTACCCTACCCCTAACCCTAACCCCTAACCCCTAACCCTAACACTAACCCCTAACCCTAACCCCTGACCCTGACCCTGACCCCTAACCCTGACCCTGAACCTAACCCTAGCCCTAGCCCTAAGCCTAACACCTAACCCTAACCCTACCCCTAAACCTAACTCCTAGCCCTCTCCCTAGCCCTAATCCCTAACCCTAACCCTAACCCAACCCTAACCCTAACCCCTAACCCTAACCCCTAACCCTATCCTACCCTACCCTACCCCTAACCCTAACCCCTAACCCCTAACCCTAACACTAACCCCTAACCTAACCCTAACCCTAACCCTACCCCTAACCCTAACCTAACGCTAAGCCTAACCCCTAACCCTAACCCTAAACCCTAACCCTAATCCAACCCTAATCCTAAAACTAACCCCTAACACTAAACCCTAACCCTAAACCCTAACCCGAACCCTGACCCTAACGCTAACCCCTAACCCTAACCCTAACCCCTAACCCTAAACCCTAACCCGAACCCTGACCCTAACCCTAACCCTAACCCTAACCCCTGACCCTGACCCTAACCCTAACCCTAACCCCTAAGCCGTACCTTGACCCTAACCCTAACCCTAACCCTAACCCCTAATCCTAACCCTAACCCCTAACCCTAACCCTAACCCCAAACCCTAACCCTAACCCTAACCCCTAACCCTAACCCTAACCCCTAACCCTAAACCCTAACCCGAACCCTGACCCTAACCCTAACCCTAACCCCTAACCCTAACCGCTAACCCTAACCCTAATCCCAAACCCTAACCCTAACCCTAACCCCTAACCCTAACCCCTAACCCTAACCCTAATCCCTAACCCTAAACCTAACCCCTAACCCTAACCCCTAAACCCTAACCTTAACCCTTACCCCTAACCCTAACCCTAACCCCTGACCCTGAGCCTGACCTTAACCCTAATCCCTAACTCCTAACCCTAACCCCTAACCCTAACCCTAACCCCTGATCCTAACCCTAACCCTAACCCCTAACCCTAACCCTAACCCCTAACCCTAACCTAACCCCTAACCCTAACCCTAAACCCTAACCCTAACCCAACCCTAACCCGAACCCTAACCACTAAACCTAACCCCTAACCCCTAACCCTAACCCTACCCTTACCCCTAACCTTAAGCCCTAACTCTAACCCTAACCCTAACACCTAACCCTAACCCCAAACCCTAACCCTAACCCTAACCCCAACCCTAACCACTAACCCCTACACTAATCCTAACCCTAACCCTAACCCTAACCCCTAACCCTAACCCTAACCCCTAGCCCTAGCCCGAGCCCTAACCCTAACCCTAACCCTAACCCCTAACCCTAACACTAACCCCTAACCCTAACCCCTAAACCCTAACCGTAACCCTAACCCCTAACCCTAAACCTAACCCCTGACCATGACCCTGACCCTAACCCTAACCCCTAACTCCTAACCCTAACCCTAACCCCTAACCCTAACCCTAACCCCTAAGCCGAACCCTGACACTAACCCTAACCCTAACCCTAACCCCTAATCCTAACCTAACCCCTAACCCTAACCCTAACCCCAAACCCTAACCCTAACCCTAACCCCTAACCTTAACCCTAACCCCTAAACCTAACCCCTAACCCAAACCCTACCCCTAACCCTAACCCTAACCCTGACCGTAACCCTAACCCTAACTCTAACCCCTGACCCTAACCCTAACCCCAACCCCTAACCCTATCCCCTAACCCTAACCCTAACCCCTAACCCTAACCCTAACCCCTAACCCTAAACCTAACCCCTAACCCTAACCCCTAACCCGAACCCTGACCGTAACCCTAACCCTACCCCTAACCCTAACCCTAAGCCTAACCCCTAACCCTAACCCCTAACCCTAACCCTAACCCCTAAGCCTAACCCCTAACCCTAACCGTAACCCCTAACCCTAACCCTAACCCCTAACCCTAACCCCTGACCCTGACACTGACCCCTCACCCTGACCCTGACCCTAACACTAGCCCTAGCCCTAGCCCTAACCCTAACCCCTAACCCTAACCCTAACGATAACCCCTAACCCTAACCCCTAACCCCTACCCCTACCACTACCCCGAACCCTAACCCCTAACCCTACCCCTACCCCTATCCCTAACCCTAACCCTAACCACTAACCCTAACCCTATCCCCTAACCCTAAGCCCTAACCCTAACCCTAACCCCTAACCCTAACCCTAACCCCTAACCCTAACCCCTGACCCTGACCCTGACCCCTAACCCTGACCCTGAACCTAACCCTAGCCCTAGCCCTAAGCCTAACACCTAACCCTAACCCTACCCCTAAACCTAACTCCTAGCCCTCTCCCTAGCCCTAATCCCTAACCCTAACCCTAACCCAACCCTAACCCTAACCCCTAACCCTAACCCCTAACCCTATCCTACCCTACCCTACCCCTAACCCTAACCCCTAACCACTAACCCTAACACTAACCCCTACCCTAACACTAACCCTAACTCTACCCCTAACCCTAACCTAACACTAAGCCTAACCCCTAACCCTAACCCTAAACCCTAACCCTAAACCAACCCTAATCCTAACACTAACCTCTAACCCTAAACCCTAACCCTAACCCTAAAACTAACCCCTAACCCTAACCCAATATCCTAACCCTAACCCCTAACCCTAACCCCTAACCCCTAACACTAACACCTAACCCTAACCCTGACCCCTAACCCTAACCCTAACCCTAACCCCGACCCCAACCCCAACCCTAACTCTAAACCTAACCCTTAATCCTGACCCTGACCCTAACCCTGAGCCTAACCCCTAATCCTAACCCTAACCCCTAACCCTACCCCTACCCCTACCCCTACCCTAACCCGAACCCTAACCCAACCCTAACCCTAACCCTAACCCAACCCTAACCCTAACCCGAACCCTAACCCTAACCCTAACCCTAACCCCTAACCCTAACCCTAACCCCTAAACCTAACCCCAACTCCAACCATAACCCTAACCCCCCTAACCCTAACCCTAACCCCTAACCCTAACCCTAACCCCTCACCCTAACCCTAACCCCTAACCCCTAAACCCTGACCCTGACCCTGACCCTAACCCCTAACCCTAACCCTAACCCTAACTCTAACCCTAAACCCTAAACATACCCGTAACCCTTAACACTAACCCTATCCGTGAACCTTCACCCTGACCCTAACCATTACCCGCACCCAAGCATTTAACCTTGACCCTAACCCTAATCCTTACTGCTAACCCTAACACTAAACCCTAACCCTAAGCCCAACACTTATCTCTAATCCTATCCCTTAACCCTAACCCTAACCCTAATGCTACCCCCTAAACGTAACCCTAACCGTGACCAGTAAACCTAACCCTAACCTCTAACACAAACCATAGCACATAACTCTAACCCTAAAACTAACCCTAACTCTAACTCTAAAACCTAACTCTTAACCTTAACCCTAAGCGTTAACTCTCACGCTAACCTTTAATCCTAACCCTAATCCTAATCTTTAACCCTAAACCTAACACTTAACCCTAACCCTGTACCAAACCCTAACCCCTGATCTTAACCCTAACCGTAAACCTCAACCCTAAACCAAAGTGTAACCGTTAAACCTAAGAGGAACCTTTAACCCTAACCCTAATCCCTAACCCTAAGCCCTCACCCTAACACTAAACTTCATCCTTAACGCTAACCAGAATCCTAACCCTAAATCTAATTCTCAGACTTCTTGCTTTCTTAGAGTTTAGAAAGCCTGCAATCCTCCCATGCCATGCGTGAAAGGAGGCTCTACCACTGTGTCCTGCATGAAACCCACGGGCCCATGCCCAGAGTATGATAGAGTGGGTTCCCGGGTACAATCCCAGCCCCCTAAACTCCCCCCGCCCGCCTAATGCAGACAGGGCCCGTGCGCTAAGCATAAACAATACCTTTAACAGATAACCCTAACCCTGAACGTAACACCCAACCCTGTTCCTATTTCTCTCCTTAACACGTAAACCTCACCGTGCGCCTAACTTTAACCTCTTATCCTAACGTTAATGCATAACCCATTTCCTGAGAACAACCCCTATCCCATAATTCTAACCCTATCTCCTAGTCATCACTGTGACACCTAATCCCTAACCCTAATTCTAAACCGCTAACCCTAACCGTAACCCTACCTACAACCCTAACATTGACACTAACCCTTACTTCTAACCCCAACGCTATGCCTAACAAAAACCCTAACCCTTGACCCTAACCCTTCACCCTAACCCCTAAGCCTTACCCTAACCCTTAACCCTAATCCTAATCCTAACCATTAAACCTAACCCTAGCTCTTAAAGCTAACCCTAAACCTTACCCTCACGACTAGACCTAACCCTGACACTAACCTAACACCTAACCCTAACCAGAACCCCTAATGCTAACACTGAACCCTATCGCTAACCCTAGCAGTAACTTTAACCCTAAACCTAAGCCCAACCCGAAACCCTACTCCTATCCTTTTACCCTAAAACTAACCCCTAAACCTAACCCCTATACCTCACCCTAACTCTAACCCCAATCCTAATTCTAACCATACCCCTTCATAAAACACTAACTCCTAACCGCTAACCCTAACACTAACCAAAAACCCTAATCACTAATGCCTAACCCTTACGCTTAACCTTTACCCTAACCGTTAACCCTCACCCTAAATCTTAATACTGACCCTAACCTTAACCTTTAACTCTAAGCCTAACCCTTAACCCTACAGTAAGGAAGACCCTTAATGCTAATGGGATCCCTTATCCCTAACCCTAACACTACAGCTAAAAATAACCCTAACCTTGGATCCTTAAACCTAACCCCTAACACTTACTTTAACCCCAAACCCTAACCCTAATCCTAAGCATTAAACCTAACCCTATCTTTTAACCCTAACGCTAGCCCTTACCCTAAGGCCTAGATCTAACCCTAAGTCTACTCTACCGCCTAATCCTAACCTTAAGCCCTAATGCTAACTCTAACCCTGAACCCTAAACCTACCCGTAACCCTTAACACTAACCCTATCCGTGAACCTTAACCCTGACCCTAACCATTACCCGCACCCAAGCATTTAACCCTGACCCTAACCCTAATCCTTAATGCTAACCCTAACACTAAACCCTAACCCTAAGCCCAACACTTATCCGTAATCCTATCCCCTAACCCTAACCATAAGCCTAACACTAATGCTACCCCATAAACGTAACCCTAACCGTGACCAGTAAACCTAACCCTAACCTTTAACACAAACCATAGCACATAACTCTAACCCTAAAACTAACCCTAACCCTAACCCGAACCCTAAACCCTAACTCTTAACCTTTACACTAAGAGTTAACTCTCACGCTAACCTTTAATCCTAACCCTAATCCTAATCTTCAACCCTAAACCTAACACTTAACCCTAACCCTGTACCAAACCCTAACCCCTCATCTTAAACCTAACCGTAAACCTCAACCCTAAACCAAAGTGTAACCGTTAAACCTAAGAGTAACCTTTAACCCTAACCCTAATCCCTAACCCTAAGCCCTCACCCTAACACTAAACTTCATCCTTAACCCTAACCAGAATCCTAACCCTTAATCTAATTCTCAGACTTCTTGCTTTCTTAGAGTTTAGAAAGCCTGCAATCCTCCCATGCCATGCGTTAAAGGAGGCTCTACCACTGCGTCCTGCATGAAACCCACGGGCTCATACCCAGAGTATGATAGAGTGGGTTCCCGGGTACAATCCCAGCCCCCTAAACTCCCCCCGCCCGCCCAATGCAGAGAGGGCCCGTGCACTAAGCATAAACAATACCTTTAACAGATAACCCTAACCCTGAACATAACACCCAACCCTGTTCCTATTTCTCCCCTTAACACGTCAACCTCACCGTGCGCCTAACTTTAACCTCTTATCCTAACGTTAATGCATAACCCATTTCCTGAGAACAACCCCTATCCCATAATTCTAACCCTATCTCCTAGTCATCACTGTGACACCTAATCCCTATCCCTAATTCTAAACCGCTAACCCTAACCATAACCCTACCTACAACCCTGACACTGACAGTAACCCTTACTTCTAACCCCAACGCTATGCCTAACAAAAACCCTAACCCTTGACCCTAACCCTTCACCCTAACCCCTAAGCCTTACCCTAACCCTTAACCCTAATCCTAATCCTAACCATTAAACCTAACCCTAGCTCTTAAAGCTAACCCTAAACCTTACCCTCACGACTAGACCTAACCCTGACACTAACCTAACACCTAACCCTAACCAGAACCCCTAAAGCTAACCCTGAACCCTATCCCTAACCCTAGCAGTAAACTTTAACCCTAAACCTAAGCCCAACCCGTAACCCTAATCCTATCCTTTTACCCTAAAACTAACCCCTAAACCTAACCCCTATACCTCACCCTAACTCTAACCCAAATCCTAATTCTAACCGTACCCCTTCATAAAACACTAACTCCTAACCGCTAACCCTAACACTAACCAAAAACCCTAATCACTAATCCCTAACCCTAACGCTTAACCTTTACCCTAACCGTTAACCCTCACCCTAAATCTTAACACTGACCCTAACCTTAACCTTTAACTCTAAGCCTAACCCTTAACCCTACAGTAAGGAAGACCCTTAATGCTAATGGGATCCCTTATCCCTAACCCTAACACTACAGCTAAAAGTAACCCTAAGCTTTGATCCTTAATCCTAACCCCTAACACTTACTTTAACCCCAAACCCTAACCCTAATCCTAAGCATTAAACCTAACCCTATCTCCTAACCCTAACGCTAGCCCTTACCCTAACGCCTAGATCTAACCCTAAATCGAACCTACCGCCTAATCCTAACCTTAAGCCCTAATGCTAACTCTAACCCTGAACCCTAAACCTACCCGTAACCCTTAACACTAAC
>NW_027182960.1:272500-287500 GCF_041146395.1 Eulemur rufifrons
CTCCTAGTCATCACTGTGACACCTAATCCCTAACCCTAATTCTAAACCGCTAACCTTAACCGTAACCCTACCTACAACCCTAACACTGACAGTAACCCTTACTTCTAACCCCAACGCTATGCCTAACAAAAACCCTAACCCTTGACCCTAACCCTTCACCCTAACCCCTTAGCCTTACCCTAACCCTTAACCCTAATCCTAATCCTAACCATTAAACCTATCCCTAGCTCTTAAAGTTAACCCTAAACCTTACCCTCACGACTAGACCTAACCCTGACACTAACCTAACACCTGACCCTAACCAGACCCCTAAAGCTAACCCTGAACCCTATCCCTAACCCTAGCAGTAAACTTTAACCCTAAACCTAAGCCCAACCCGTAACCCTAATCCTATCCTTTTACCCTAAACCTAACCCCTATACCTCACCCTAACTCTAACCTCAGTCCTAATTCTAACCATACCCCTTCATAAAACACTAACTCCTAACCGCTAACCCTAACACTAACCAAAAACCCTAATCACTAATCCCTAACCCTAACGCTTAACCTTTACCCTAACCGTTAACCCTAACCCAAATCTTAACACTGATCCTAACCTTAACCTTTAACTCTAAGCCTAACCCTTAACCCTACAGTAAGGAAGACCCTTAATGCTAATGGGATCCCTTATCCCTAACCCTAACACTACAGCTAAAAATAACCCTAACCTTTGATCCTTAAACCTAACCCCTAACACTTACTTTAACCCCAAACCCTAACCCTAATCCTAAGCATTAAACCTAACCCTATCTCTTAACCCTAACGCTAGCCCTTACCCTAACGCCTAGATCTAACCCTAAATCGAACCTACCGCCTAATCCTAACCTTAAGCCCTAATGCTAACTCTAACCCTGAACCCTAAACCTACCCGTAACCCTTAACACTAACCCTATCCGTCAACCTTAACCTTTACCCTAACCATTACCCGCACCCAAGCATTTAAACCTGACCCTACCCCTAATCCTTAATGATAACGCTAACACTAAACTCTAACCCTAAGCCCAACACTTATCCCTAATCCTATCCCTTAACCCTAACCCTAATGCTAACCCCTAAACATAACCCTAACCGTGACCAGTTAACCTAACCCTAACCTCTAACACAAACCATAGCATTAACTAACTGAAAGTAACCCTATCCCTAAACCTAAACCTAAATCCTAACTCTTAACCTTAACCCTAAGCGTTAACTCTCACGCTAACCTTTAATCCTGACCCTAATCCTAATCTTCAACACTAAACCTAACACTTAACCCTAACCCTGTACCATAACCAAACCCCTCATCTTAACCCTAATCGTAAACCTCAACCCTAAACCAAAGTGTAACCGTTAAACCTAAGAGTAACCTTTAACCCTAACCCTAATACCTAAGCCTAAGCCCTCACCCTAACACTAAACTTCATCCTTAACCCTAACCATAATCCTAACCCTAAATCTAATTCTCAGACTTCTTGCTTTCTTAGAGTTTAGAAAGCCTGCAATCCTCCCATGCCATGCGTGAAAGGAGGCTCTACCACTGCGTCCTGCATGAAACCCACGGGCCCATACCCAGAGTATGATAGAGTGGGTTCCCGGGTACAATCCCAGCCCCCTAAACTCCCCCCGCCCGCCCAATGCAGACAGGGCCCGTGCGCTAAGCATAAACAATACCTTTAACAGATAACCCTAACCCTGAACATAACACCCAACCCTGTTCCTATTTCTCCCCTTAACACGTAAACCTCACCGTGCGCCTAACTTTAACCTCTTATCCTAACGTTAATGCATAACCCATTTCCTGAGAACAACCGCTATCCCATAATTCTAACCCTATCTCCTAGTCATCACTATGACACCTAATCCCTAACCCTAATTCTAAACCGCTAACCCTAACCGTAACCCTACCTACAACCCTAACACTGACAGTAACCTTTACTTCTAACCCCAACGCTATGCCTAACAAAAACCCTAATCCTGCACCCTAACCCCTAAGCCTTACCCTAACCCTTAACCCTAATCCTAATCCTAACCATTAAACCTAACCCTAGCTCTTAAAGATAACCCTGAACCTTGCCCTCACGACTAGACCTAACCCTGACACTAACCTAACACCTAACCCTAAGCAGAACCCCGAAAGCTAAGCCTGAACCCTATCCCTAACCCTAGCAGTAAACTTTAACCCTAAAGCTAAGCCCAACCCGTAACCCTAATCCTATCCTTTTACCCTAAAACTAACCCCTAAACCTAACCCCTATACCTCACCCTAACTCTAACCCCAATCCTAATTCTAACCATACCCCTTCATAAAACACTAACTCCTAACCGCTAACCCTAACACTAACCAAAAACCCTAATCACTAATCCCTAACCCTAACGCTTAACCTTTACCCTAACCATTAACCCTCACCCTAAATCTTAACACTGACCCTACCCTTAACCTTTAACTCTAAGCCTAACCCTTAACCCTACAGTAAGGAAGACCCTTAATGCTAATGGGATCCCTTTTCCGTAACCCTAACACTACAGCTAAAAATAACAGTAACCTTTCATCCTTAAACCTAACCCCTAACACTTACTTTAACCCCAAACCCTAACCCTAATGCTAAGCATTAAACCTAACCCTATCTCTTAACCCTAACGCTAGCCCTTACGCGAACGCCTAGATCTAACCCTAAATCGAACCTACCGCCTAATCCTAACCTTAAACCCTAATGCTAACTCTAACCCTGAACCCTAAACCTACCTGTAACCCTTAACACTAACCCTATCCGTGAACCTTAACCCTGACCCTAACCATTACCCGCACCCAGGCATTTAACTCTGACCCTACCCCTAGTCCTTAATGATAACCCTAACACTAAACCCTAACCCTAAGGCCAACACTTAACCGTAATCCTATCCCTTAACCCTAAACCTAACCCTAACCCTAATGCTAACCCCTAAACGTAACCCTAACCGTCACCAGTAAACCTAACCCTAACCTCTAACACAAACCATAGCACATAACTCTAAACCTAAAACTAACCCTAACCCTAAACCTAACCCTAAACCCTAACTCTTAACCTTAACCCTAAGCGTTAACTCTCACGCTAACCTTTAATCCTAACCCTAATCCTAATCTTCAACCCTAAACCTTACACTTAACCCTAACCCTGTACCAAACCCTAACCCCTCATCTTAACCCTAACCGTAAACCTCAACCCTAAACCAAAGTGTAACCGTTAAACCTAAGAGTAACCTTTAACCCTAACCCTAATCCCTAACCCTAAGCCCTGACCGTAACACTAAACTTCATCCTTAACCCTAACCATAATCCTAACCCTAAATCTAATTCTCAGACTTCTTGCTTTCTTAGAGTTTAGAAAGCCTGCAATCCTCCCATGCCATGCGTTAAAGGAGGCTCTACCACTGTGTCCTGTATGAAACCCACGGGCCCATACCCAGAGTATGATAGAGTGGGTTCCCGGGTACAATCCCAGCCCCCAAAACTCCCCCCCGCCCGCCTAATGCAGACAGGGCCCGTGCGCTAAGCATAAACAATACCTTTAACAGATAACCCTAACCCTGAACATAACACCCAACCTTGTTCCTATTTCTCCCCTTAACACGTAAACTTCACTGTGCGCCTAACTTTAACCTCTTATCCTAACGTTAATGCATAACCCATTTCCTGAGAACAACCCCTATCCCATAATTCTAACCCTATCTCCTAGTCATCACTGTGACACCTAATCCCTAACCCTAATTCCAAACCGCTAACCCTAACCGTAACCCTACCTACAACCCTAACACTGACAGTAACCCTTACTTCTAACCCAAACGCTATGCCTAACAAAAACCCTAACCCTTGACCCTAACCCTTCACCCTAACCCCTAAGACTTACCCTAACCCTTAACCCTAATCCTAATCCTAACCATTAAACCTAACCCTAGCTCTTAAAGCTAACCCTAAACCTTACCCTCACGACTAGACCTAACCCTGACACTAACCTAACAGTTAACCCTCACCAGAACCCCTAAAGCTAACCCTGAACCCTATCCCTAACCCTAGCAGTAAACTTTAACCCTAAACCTAAGCCCAACCCGTAACCCTAATCCTATCCTTTTACCCTAAAACTAACCCCTAAACCTAACCCCTATACCTCACCCTAACTCTAACCCCAATCCTAATTCTAACCATACCCCTTCATAAAACACTAACCGCTAACCTAACACGAATCAAAAACCGTAATCACTAATCCCTAACCCTAACGCTTAACCTTTACCCTAACCGTTAACCCTCACCCTAAATCTTAACACTGACCCTAACCTTAACCTTTAACTCTAAGCCTAACCCTTAACCCTACAGTAAGGAAGACCCTTAATGCTAATGGGATCCCTTATCCCTAACCCTAACACTACAGCTAAAAATAACCCTAAACTTTGATCCTTAAACCTAACCCCTAACACTTACTTTAACCCCAAACCCTAACCCTAATCCTAAGCATTAAACCTAACCCTATCTCTGAACCCTAACGCTAGCCCTTACCCTAACGCCTAGATCTAACCCTAAATCGAATCTACCGCCTAATCCTAACCTTAAGCCCTAATGCTAACTCTAACCCTGAACCCTAAACCTACCCGTAACCCTTAACACTAACCCTATCCGTGAACCTTAACCCTGACCCTAACCATTACCCGCACCCAACCATTTAACCCTGACCCTTCCCCTAATCCTTAATGATAACACTAACACTAAACCCTAACCCTAAGCCCAACACTTAACCCTAATCCTATCCCTTAACCCTAACCCTAACGCAAACCCCTAAACATAACCCTAACCGTGACCAGTAAACCTAACCTTAACCTCTAACACAAACCATAGCACATAACTCTAACCCTAAAACTAAACCTAACCCCAACCCTAACCCTAAACCCTAACTCTTAACCTTAACCCTAAGCGTTAACTCTCACGCTAACCTTTAATCCTAAACCTAATCCTAATCTTCAACCCTAAACCTAACACTTAACCCTAACCCTTTACCAAACCCTAACCCCTCATCTTAACCCTAACCGTAAACCTCAACCCTAAACCAAAGTGTAGCCGTTAAACCTAAGAGTAGCCTTTAACCCTAACCCTAATCCCTAACCCTAAGCCCTCACCCTAACACTAAACTTCATCCTTAACCCTAACCATAATCCTAACCCTAAATCTAATTCTCAGACTTCTTGCTTTCTTAGAGTTTAGAAAGCCTGCCATCCTCCCATGCCATGCGTGAAAGGAGGCTCTACCACTGTGTCCTGCATGAAACCCACGGGCCCATACCCAGAGTATGATAGAGTGGGTTCCCGGGTACAATCCCAGCCCCCTAAACTCCCCCCACCCGCCTAATGCAGACAGGGCCCGTGCGCTAACCATAAACAATACCTTTAACAGATAACCCTAACCCTGAACATAACACCCAACCCTGTTCCTATTTCTCCCCTTAACACGTAAACCTCACCGTGCGCCTAACTTTAACCTCTTATCCTAACGTTAATGCATAACCCATTTCCTGAGAACAACCCCATCCCATAATTCTAACCCTATCTCCTAGTCATCACTGTGACACCTAATCCCTAACCCTAATTCTAAAGCGCTAACCCTAACCGTAACCCTACCTACAACCCTGACACTGACAGTAACCCTTACTTCTAACCCCAACGCTATGCCTAACAAAAACCCTAAACCTTCACCCTAACCCTTAAGCCTTACCCTAACCCTTAACCCTAATCCTAATCCTAACCATTAAACCTATCCCTAGCTCTTAAAGTTAACCCTAAACCTTACCCTCACGACTAGACCTAACCCTGACACTAACCTAACACCTGACCCTAACCAGACCCCTAAAGCTAACCCTGAACCCTATCCCTAACCCTAGCAGTAAACTTTAACCCTAAACCTAAGCCCAAGCCGTAACCCTAATCCTATCCTTTTACCCTAAACCTAACCCCTATACCTCACCCTAACTCTAACCCCAATCCTAATTCTAACCATATCCCTTCATAAAACCCTAACTCCTAACCGCTAACCCTAACACTAACCAAAAACCCTAATCACTAATCCCTAACCCTAACGCTTAACCTTTACCCTAACCGTTAACCCTAACCCAAATCTTAACACTGACCCTAACCTTAACCTTTAACTCTAAGCCTAACCCTTAACCCTATAGTAAGGAAGACCCTTAATGCTAATGGGATCCCTTATCCCTAACCCTAACACTACAGCTAAAAATAACCCTAACCTTTGATCCTTAAACCTAACCCCTAACACTTACTTTAACCCCAAACCCTAACCCTAATCCTAAGCATTAAACCTAACCCTATCTCTTAACCCTAACGCTAGCCCTTACCCTAACGCCTAGATCTAACCCTAAATCGAACCTACCGCCTAATCCTAACCTTAAGCCCTAATGCTAACTCTAACCCTGAACCCTAAACCTACCCGTAACCCTTAACACTAACCCTATCCGTGAACCTTAACCCGGACCCTAACCATTACCCGCACCCAAGCATTTAAACCTGACCCTACCCCTAATCCTTAATGATAACGCTAACACTAAACTCTAACCCTAAGCCCAACACTTATCCCTAATCCTATCCCTTAACCCTAACCCTAATGCTAACCCCTAAACATAACCCTAACCGTGACCAGTAAACCTAACCCTAACCTCTAACACAAACCATAGCATTAACTAACTGAAACTAACCCTATCCCTAACCCTAAACCTAAATCCTAACTCTTAACCTTAACCCTAAGCGTTAACTCTCACGCTAACCTTTAATCCTGACCCTAATCCTAATCTTCAACACTAAACCTAACACTTAACCCTAACCCTGTACCATAACCAAACCCCTCATCTTAACCCTAATCGTAAACCTCAACCCTAAACCAAAGTGTAACCGTTAAACCTAAGAGTAACCTTTAACCCTAACCCTAATACCTAAGCCTAAGCCCTCACCCTAACACTAAACTTCATCCTTAACCCTAACCATAATCCTAACCCTAAATCTAATTCTCAGACTTCTTGCTTTCTTAGAGTTTAGAAAGCCTGCAATCCTCCCATGCCATGCATGAAAGGAGGCTCTACCACTGCGTCCTGCATGAAACCCACGGGCCCATACCCAGAGTATGATAGAGTGGGTTCCCGGGTACAATCCCAGCCCCCTAAACTCCCCCCGCCCGCCCAATGCAGACAGGGCCCGTGCGCTAAGCATAAACAATACCTTTAACAGATAACCCTAACCCTGAACATAACACCCAACCCTGTTCCTATTTCTCCCCTTAACACGTAAACCTCACCGTGCGCCTAACTTTAACCTCTTATCCTAACGTTAATGCATAACCCATTTCCTGAGAACAACCGCTATCCCATAATTCTAACCCTATCTCCTAGTCATCACTATGACACCTAATCCCTAACCCTAATTCTAAACCGCTAACCCTAACCGTAACCCTACCTACAACCCTAACACTGACAGTAACTTTTACTTCTAACCCCAACGCTATGCCTAACAAAAACCCTAACCCTGCACCCTAACCCCTAAGCCTTACCCTAACCCTTAACCCTAATCCTATTCCTAACCATTAAACCTAACCCTAGCTCTTAAAGATAACCCTGAACCTTGCCCTCACGACTAGACCTAACCCTGACACTAACCTAACACCTAACCCTAAGCAGAACCCCGAAAGCTAAGCCTGAACCCTATCCCTAACCCTAGCAGTAAACTTTAACCCTAAAGCTAAGCCCAACCCGTAACCCTAATCCTATCCTTTTACCCTAAAACTAACCCCTAAACCTAACCCCTATACCTCACCCTAACTCTAACCCCAATCCTAATTCTAACCATACCCCTTCATAAAACACTAACTCCTAACCGCTAACCCTAACACTAACCAAAAACCCTAATCACTAATCCCTAACCCTAACGCTTAACCTTTACCCTAACCGTTAACCCTCACCCTAAATCTTAACACTGAACCTAACCTTAACCTTTAACTCTAAGCCTAACCCTTAACCCTACAGTAAGGAAGACCCTTAATGCTAATGGGATCCCTTTTCCGTAACCCTAACACTACAGCTAAAAATAACAGTAACCTTTCATCCTTAAACCTAACCCCTAAAACTTACTTTAACCCCAAACCCTAACCCTAATGCTAAGCATTAAACCTAACCCTATCTCTTAACCCTAACGCTAGCCCTTACGCGAACGCCTAGATCTAACCCTAAATCGAACCTACCGCCTAATCCTAACCTTAAACCCTAATGCTAACTCTAACCCTGAACCCTAAACCTACCCGTAACCCTTAACACTAACCCTATCCGTGAACCTTAACCCTGACCCTAACCATTACCCGCACCCAGGCATTTAACTCTGACCCTACCCCTAGTCCTTAATGATAACCCTAACACTAAACCCTAACCCTAAGGCCAACACTTAACCGTAATCCTATCCCTTAACCCTAAACCTAACCCTAACCCTAATGCTAACCCCTAAACGTAACCCTAACCGTCACCAGTAAACCTAACCCTAACCTCTAACACAAACCATAGCACATAACTCTAAACCTAAAACTAACCCTAACCCTAAACCTAACCCTAAACCCTAACTCTTAATCTTAACGCTAAGCGTTAACTCTCACGCTAACCTGTAATCCTAACCCTAATCCTAATCTTCAACCCTAAACCTTACACTTAACCCTAACCCTGTACCAAACCCTAACCCCTCATCTTAACCCTAACCGTAAACCTCAACCCTAAACCAAAGTGTAACCGTTAAACCTAAGAGTAACCTTTAACCCTAACCCTAATCCCTAACCCTAAGCCCTGACCCTAACACTAAACTTCATCCTTAACCCTAACCAGAATCCTAACCCTAAATCTAATTCTCAGACTTCTTGCTTTCTTAGAGTTTAGAAAGCCTGCTATCCTCCCATGCCATGCGTTAAAGGAGGCTCTACCTCTGTGTCCTGTATGAAACCCACGGGCCCATACACAGAGTATGATAGAGTGGGTTCCCGGGTACAATCCCAGCCCCCAAAACTCCCCCCCGCCCGCCTAATGCAGACAGGGACCGTGCGCTAAGCATAAACAATACCTTTAACAGATAACCCTAACCCTGAACATAACACCCAACCCTGTTCCTATTTCTCCCCTTAACACGTAAACTTCACCGTGCGCCTAACTTTAACCACTTATCCTAACGTTAATGCATAACCCATTTCCTGAGAACAACCCCTATCCCATAATTCTAACCCTATCTCCTAGTCATCACTGTGACACCTAATCCCTAACCCTAATTCTAAACCGCTAACACTAACCGTAACCCTACCTACAACCCTAACACTGACAGTAACCTTTACTTCTAACCCAAACGCTATGCCTAACAAAAACCCTAACCCTTGACCCTAACCCTTCACCCTAACCCCTAAGACTTACCCTAACCCTTAACCCTAATCCTAATCCTAACCATTAAACCTAACCCTAGCTCTTAAAGCTAACCCTAAACCTTACCCTCACGACTAGACCTAACCCTGACACTAACCTAACAGTTAACCCTCACCAGAACCCCTAAAGCTAACCCTGAACCCTATCCCTAACCCTAGCAGTAAACTTTAACCCTAAACCTAAGCCCAACCCGTAACCCTAATCCTATCCTTTTACCCTAAAACTAACCCCTAAACCTAACCCCTATACCTCACCCTAACTCTAACCCCAATCCTAATTCTAACCATACCCCTTCATAAAACACTAACCGCTAACCTAACACGAACCAAAAACCGTAATCACTAATCCCTAACCCTAACGCTTAACCTTTACCCTAACCGTTAACCCTCACCCTAAATCTTAACACTGACCCTAACCTTAACCTTTAACTCTAAGCCTAACCCTTAACCCTACAGTAAGGAAGACCCTTAATGCTAATGGGATCCCTTATCCCTAACCCTAACACTACAGCTAAAAATAACCCTAAACTTTGATCCTTAAACCTAACCCCTAACACTTACTTTAACCCCAAACCCTAACCCTAATCCTAAGCATTAAACCTAACCCTATCTCTGAACCCTAACGCTAGCCCTTACCCTAACGCCTAGATCTAACCCTAAATCGAATCTACCGCCTAATCCTAACCTTAAGCCCTAATGCTAACTCTAACCCTGAACCCTAAACCTACCCGTAACCCTTAACACTAACCCTATCCGTGAACCTTAACCCTGACCCTAACCATTACCCGCACCCAACCATTTAACCCTGACCCTTCCCCTAATCCTTAATGATAACACTAACACTAAACCCTAACCCTAAGCCCAACACTTAACCCTAATCCTATCCCTTAACCCTAACCCTAACGCAAACCCCTAAACATAACCCTAACCGTGACCAGTAAACCTAACCTTAACCTCTAACACAAACCATAGCACATAACTCTAACCCTAAAACTAAACCTAACCCCAACCCTAACCCTAAACCCTAACTCTTAACCTTAACCCTAAGCGTTAACTCTCACGCTAACCTTTAATCCTAACCCTAATCCTAATCTTCAACCCTAAACCTAACACTTAACCCTAACCCTTTACCAAACCCTAAGCCCTCATCTTAACCCTAACCGTAAACCTCAACCCTAAACCAAAGTGTAGCCGTTAAACCTAAGAGTAGCCTTTAACCCTAACCCTAATCCCTAACCCTAAGCCCTCACACTAACACTAAACTTCATCCTTAACCCTAACCATAATCCTAACCCTAAATCTAATTCTCAGACTTCTTGCTTTCTTAGAGTTTAGAAAGCCTGCCATCCTCCCATGCCATGCGTGAAAGGAGGCTCTACCACTGTGTCCTGCATGAAACCCACGGGCCCATACCCAGAGTATGATAGAGTGGGTTCCCGGGTACAATCCCAGCCCCCTAAACTCCCCCCACCCGCCTAATGCAGACAGGGCCCGTGCGCTAACCATAAACAATACCTTTAACAGATAACCCTAACCCTGAACATAACACCCAACCCTGTTCCTATTTCTCCCCTTAACACGTAAACCTCACCGTGCGCCTAACTTTAACCTCTTATCCTAACGTTAATGCATAACCCATTTCCTGAGAACAACCCCATCCCATAATTCTAACCCTATCTCCTAGTCATCACTGTGACACCTAATCCCTAACCCTAATTCTAAAGCGCTAACCCTAACCGTAACCCTACCTACAACCCTGACACTGACAGTAACCCTTACTTCTAACCCCAACGCTATGCCTAACAAAAACCCTAAACCTTCACCCTAACCCTTAAGCCTTACCCTAACCCTTAACCCTAATCCTAATCCTAACCATTAAACCTATCCCTAGCTCTTAAAGTTAACCCTAAACCTTACCCTCACGACTAGACCTAACCCTGACACTAACCTAACACCTGACCCTAACCAGACCCCTAAAGCTAACCCTGAACCCTATCCCTAACCCTAGCAGTAAACTTTAACCCTAAACCTAAGCCCAAGCCGTAACCCTAATCCTATCCTTTTACCCTAAACCTAACCCCTATACCTCACCCTAACTCTAACCCCAATCCTAATTCTAACCATACCCCTTCATAAAACCCTAACTCCTAACCGCTAACCCTAACACTAACCAAAAACCCTAATCACTAATCCCTAACCCTAACGCTTAACCTTTACCCTAACCGTTAACCCTAACCCAAATCTTAACACTGACCCTAACCTTAACCTTTAACTCTAAGCCTAACCCTTAACCCTATAGTAAGGAAGACCCTTAATGCTAATGGGATCCCTTATCCCTAACCCTAACACTACAGCTAAAAATAACCCTAACCTTTGATCCTTAAACCTAACCCCTAACACTTACTTTAACCCCAAACCCTAACCCTAATCCTAAGCATTAAACCTAACCCTATCTCTTAACCCTAACGCTAGCCCTTACCCTAACGCCTAGATCTAACCCTAAATCGAACCTACCGCCTAATCCTAACCTTAAGCCCTAATGCTAACTCTAACCCTGAACCCTAAACCTACCCGTAACCCTTAACACTAACCCTATCCGTGAACCTTAACCCTGACCCTAACCATTACCCGCACCCAAGCATTTAAACCTGACCCTACCCCTAATCCTTAATGATAACGCTAACACTAAACTCTAACCCTAAGCCCAACACTTATCCCTAATCCTATCCCTTAACCCTAACCCTAATGCTAACCCCTAAACATAACCCTAACCGTGACCAGTAAACCTAACCCTAACCTCTAACACAAACCATAGCATTAACTAACTGAAACTAACCCTATCCCTAACCATAAACCTAAATCCTAACTCTTAACCTTAACCCTAAGCGTTAACTCTCACGCTAACCTTTAATCCTGACCCTAATCCTAATCTTCAACACTAAACCTAACACTTAACCCTAACCCTGTACCATAACCAAACCCCTCATCTTAACCCTAATCGTAAACCTCAACCCTAAACCAAAGTGTAACCGTTAAACCTAAGAGTAACCTTTAACCCTAACCCTAATACCTAAGCCTAAGCCCTCACCCTAACACTAAACTTCATCCTTAACCCTAACCATAATCCTAACCCTAAATCTAATTCTCAGACTTCTTGCTTTCTTAGAGTTTAGAAAGCCTGCAATCCTCCCATGCCATGCATGAAAGGAGGCTCTACCACTGCGTCCTGCATGAAACCCACGGGCCCATACCCAGAGTATGATAGAGTGGGTTCCCGGGTACAATCCCAGCCCCCTAAACTCCCCCCGCCCGCCCAATGCAGACAGGGCCCGTGCGCTAAGCATAAACAATACCTTTAACAGATAACCCTAACCCTGAACATAACACCCAACCCTGTTCCTATTTCTCCCCTTAACACGTAAACCTCACCGTGGCCTAACTTTAACCTCTTATCCTAACGTTAATGCATAACCCATTTCCTGAGAACAACCGCTATCCCATAATTCTAACCCTATCTCCTAGTAATCACTATGACACCTAATCCCTAACCCTAATTCTAAACCGCTAACCCTAACCGTAACCCTACCTACAACCCTAACACTGACAGTAACCTTTACTTCTAACCCCAACGCTATGCCTAACAAAAACCCTAACCCTGCACCCTAACCCCTAAGCCTTACCCTAACCCTTAACCCTAATCCTATTCCTAACCATTAAACCTAACCCTAGCTCTTAAAGATAACCCTGAACCTTGCCCTCACGACTAGACCTAACCCTGACACTAACCTAACACCTAACCCTAAGCAGAACCCCGAAAGCTAAGCCTGAACCCTATCCCTAACCCTAGCAGTAAACTTTAACCCTAAAGCTAAGCCCAACCCGTAACCCTAATCCTATCCTTTTACCCTAAAACTAACCCCTAAACCTAACCCCTATACCTCACCCTAACTCTAACCCCAATCCTAATTCTAACCATACCCCTTCATAAAACACTAACTCCTAACCGCTAACCCTAACACTAACCAAAAACCCTAATCACTAATCCCTAACCCTAACGCTTAACCTTTACCCTAACCGTTAACCCTCACCCTAAATCTTAACACTGAACCTAACCTTAACCTTTAACTCTAAGCCTAACCCTTAACCCTACAGTAAGGAAGACCCTTAATGCTAATGGGATCCCTTTTCCGTAACCCTAACACTACAGCTAAAAAACACAGTAACCTTTCATCCTTAAACCTAACCCCTAACACTTACTTTAACCCCAAACCCTAACCCTAATCCTAAGCATTAAACCTAACCCTATCTCTTAACCCTAACGCTAGCCCTTACGCGAACGCCTAGATCTAACCCTAAATCGAACCTACCGCCTAATCCTAACCTTAAACCCTAATGCTAACTCTAACCCTGAACCCTAAACCTACCCGTAACCCTTAACACTAACCCTATCCGTGAACCTTAACCCTGACCCTAACCATTACCCGCACCCAGGCATTTAACTCTGACCCTACCCCTAGTCCTTAATGATAACCCTAACACTAAACCCTAACCCTAAGGCCAACACTTAACCGTAATCCTATCCCTTAACCCTAAACCTAACCCTAACCCTAATGCTAACCCCTAAACGTAACACTAACCGTCACCAGTAAACCTAACCCTAACCTCTAACACAAACCATAGCACATAACTCTAAACCTAAAACTAACCCTAACCCTAAACCTAACCCTAAACCCTAACTCTTAACCTTAACCCTAAGCGTTAACTCTCACGCTAACCTTTAATCCTAACCCTAATCCTAATCTTCAACCCTAAACCTTACACTTAACCCTAACCCTGTACCAAACCCTAACCCCTCATCTTAACCCTAACCGTAAACCTCAACCCTAAACCAAAGTGTAACCGTTAAACCTAAGAGTAACCTTTAACCCTAACCCTAATCCCTAACCCTAAGCCCTGACCCTAACACTAAACTTCATCATTAACCCTAACCAGAATCCTAACCCTAAATCTAATTCTCAGACTTCTTGCTTTCTTAGAGTTTAGAAAGCCTGCTATCCTCCCATGCCATGCGTTAAAGGAGGCTCTACCTCTGTGTCCTGTATGAAACCCACGGGCCCATACACAGAGTATGATAGAGTGGGTTCCCGGGTACAATCCCAGCCCCCAAAACTCCCCCCCGCCCGCCTAATGCAGACAGGGACAGTGCACTAAGCATAAACAATACCTTTAACAGATAACCCTAACCCTGAAAATAACACCCAACCTTGTTCCTATTTCTCCCCTTAACACGTAAACTTCATCGTGCGCCTAACTTTAACCTCTTATCCTAACGTTAATGCATAACCCATTTCCTGAGAACAACCCCTATCCCATAATTCTAACCCTATCTCCTAGTCATCACTGTGACACCTAATCCCTAACCCTAATTCCAAACCGCTAACCCTAACCGTAACCCTACCTACAACCCTAACACTGACAGTAACCCTTACTTCTAACCCAAACGCTATGCCTAACAA
>NW_027182960.1:300000-302500 GCF_041146395.1 Eulemur rufifrons
CCGCTAACCCTAACACTAACCAAAAACCTTAATCACTAATCCCTAACCCTAACGCTTAACCTTTACCCTAACCGTTAACCCTAACCCAAATCTTAACACTGACCCTAACCTTAACCTTTAACTCTAAGCCTAAACCTTAACCCTACAGTAAGGAAGACCCTTAATGCTAATGGGATCCCTTATCCCTAAGCCTAACACTACAGCTAAAAATAACCCTAACATTTGATCCTTAAACCTAACCCCTAACACTTATTTAACCCAAAACCCTAACCCTAATCCTAAGCATTAAACCTAACCCTATCTCTTAACCCTAACGCTAGCCCTTACCCTAACGCCTAGATCTAACCCTAAATCTAACCTACCGCCTAATCCTAACCTTAAGCCCTAATGCTAACTCTAACCCTGAACCCTAAACCTACCTGTAACCCTTAACACTAACCCTATCCGTCAACCTTAACCCTGACCCTAACCATTACCCGCACCAAAAAATTTAACCCTGACCCTACCCCTAATCCTTAATGATAACCCTAACACTAAACCCTAACCCTAAGCCCAACACTTATCCCTAATCCTATCCCTTAACCCTAACCTTAATGCTAACCCCTAAACGTAACCCTAACCGTGACCAGTAAACCTAACCCTAACCTCTAACACAAACCATAGCACTAAACTAACTGAAACTAACCCTATCCCTAACCCTAACCCTAAACCTTAACTCTTAACCTTAACCCTAAGCGTTAACTCTCACGCTAACCCTTAATCCTAACCCTAATCCTAATCTTCAACCCTAAACGTAACACTTAACCCTAACCCTGTACCATAACCTAACCCCTCATCTTAACCCTAATCGTAAACCTCAACCCTAAACCAAAGTGTAACCGTTAAACCTAAGAGTAACCTTTAACCCTAACCCTAATACCTAAGCCTAAGCCCTCACCCTAACACTAAACTTCATCTTAAACCCTAACCATAATCTAACGCTAAATCTCATTCTCACACTTCTTGATTTCTTAGAGTTTAGAAAACCTGCCATCCTCCCATGCCATGGGTGAAAGGAGGCTCTACCACTGTGTCCTGCATGAAACCCACGGGCCCATACCCAGAGTATGATAGAGTGGGTTCCCGGGTACAATCCCAACCCCCTAAACACCCCCCGCCCGCCTAATGCAGACAGGGCCCGTGCCCTAAGCATAAACAATACCTTTAACAGATAACCCTAACCCTGAACATAACACCCAAGCCTGTTCCTATTTCTCCCCTTAACACGTAAACCTCACCGTGCGCCTAACTTTAACCTCTTATCCTAACGTTAATGCATAACCCATTTCCTGAGAACAACCCCTATCCCATAATTCTAACCCTATCTCCTAGTCATCACTGTAACACCTAATCCCTAACCCTAATTCTAAACCGCTAACCCTAACCGTAACCCTACCTACAACCCTAACACTGACAGTAACCCTTACTTCTAACCCCAACGCTATGCCTAACAAAAACCCTAACCCTGCACCCTAACCCCTAAGCCTTACCCTAACCCTTAACCCTAATCCTAATCCTAACCATTAAACCTAACCCTAGCTCTTAAAGATAACCCTGAACCTTGCCCTCACGACTAGACCTAACCCTGACACTAACCTAACACTTAACCCTAAGCAGAACCCCTAAAGCTAAGCCTGAACCCTATCCCCAACCCTAGCAGTAAACTTTAACCCTAAACCTAAGCCCAACCCGTAACCCTAATCCTATCCTTTTACCCTAAAACTAACCCCTAAACCTAACACCTATACCTCACCCTAACTCTAACCCCAATCCTAATTCTAACCATACCCCTTCATAAAACACTAACTCCTAACCGCTAACCCTAACACTAACCAAAAACCCTAATCACTAATCCCTAACCCTAACGCTTAACCTTTACCCTAACCGTTAACCCTCACCGTAAATATTAACACTGACCCTAACATTAACCTTTAACTCTAAGCCTAACCCTTAACCCTACAGTAAGGAAGACCCTTAATGCTAATGGGATCCCTTATCCCTAACCCTAACACTACAGCTAAAAATAACCCTAACCTTGGATCCTTAAACCTAACCCCTAACACTTACTTTAACCCCAAACCCTAACCCTAATCCTAAGCATTAAACCTAACCCTATCTCTGAACCCTAACGCTAGCCATTACCCTAACGCCTAGATCTAACCCTAAATCGAATCTACCGCCTAATCCTAACCTTAAGCCCTAATGCTAACTCTAACCCTGAACCCTAAACCTACCCATAACCCTTAACACTAACCCTATCCGTGAACCTTAACCCTGACCCTAACCATTACCCGGACCCAAGCATTTAACCCTGACCCTACCCCTAATCCTTAATGATAACACTAACACTAAACCCTAACCCTAAGCCCAACACTTAACCCTAATCCTATCCCTTAACCCTAACCCTAACGCAAACCCCTAAACGTAACCCTAACCGTGACCAGTAAACCTTACCTTAACC
>NW_027182960.1:312500-346236 GCF_041146395.1 Eulemur rufifrons
CTAAAAAACAGTGTAACCGTTAAACCTAAGAGTAATCTTTAACCCTAACCCTAAGCCCTAACCCTAAGCCCTCACCCTAACACTAAACTTCATCCTTAACCCTAACCAGAATCCTAACCCTAAATCTAATTCTCAGACTTCTTGCTTTCTTAGAGTTTAGAAAGCCTGCAATCCTCCAATGCCATGCGTGAAAGGAGGCTCTACCACTGTGTCCTGCATCAAACCCACGGGCCCATACCCAGAGTATGATAGAGTGGGTTCCCGGGTACAATCCCAGCCCCCTAAACTCCCCCCGCCCGCCTAATGCAGACAGGGCCCGTGCGCTAAGCATAAACAATACCTTTAACAGATAATCCTAACCCTGAACATAACACCCAACCCTGTTCCTATTTCTCCCCTTAACACGTAAACCTCACCGTGCGCCTAACTTTAACCTCTTATCCTAACGTTAATGCATAACCCATTTCCTGAGAACAACCCCTATCCCATAATTCTAACCCTATCTCCTAGTCATCACTGTGACACCTAATCCCTAACCCTAATTCTAAACCGCTAACCCTAACCGTAACCCTACCTACAACCCTAACACTGACAGTAACCCTTACTTCTAACCCCAACGCTATGCCTAACAAAAACCCTAACCCTGCACCCTAACCCCTAAGCCTTACCCTAACCCTTAACCCTAATCCTAATCCTAACCATTAAACCTAACCCTAGCTCTTAAAGATAACCCTGAACCTTGCCCTCACGACTAGACCTAACCCTGACACTAACCTAACACCTAACCCTAAGCAGAACCCCTAAAGCTAAGCCTGAACCCTATCCCCAACCCTAGCAGTAAACTTTAACCCTAAACCTAAGCCCAACCCGTAACCCTAATCCTATCCTTTTACCCTAAAACTAACCCCTAAACCTAACCCCTATACCTCACCCTAACTCTAACCCCAATCCTAATTCTAACCATACCCCTTCATAAAACACTAACTCCTAACCGCTAACCCTAACACTAACCAAAAACCCTAATCACTAATCCCTAACCCTAACGCTTAACCTTTACCCTAAGAAGTAGGAGAGTCATATGTATGAACGGTTACATTCACGCAGAGAAAGAAACTGTTGGGTGGTGTATGTACGCATGTTAATCTATACTTTGGAGGAAGTTCGAGAGTCATATCTGGGGAAAATTGCAGTCACTTAGAGAAAGCAACAATCGGGGGCCGTTTTGTAGATCTGCTAAATTCTATTTTGGAAGAAGAGTGAAATTCATATGTGGGAACGCTTATGTTCACTCAGAGAAATCCACGATAGGGCAGTGTTTCGTTGGGATGCTAAAGTGTAGTTTGGAAGAAGTTCGCGAGTCTTATATAAGAAAGCTTACAGTCACCTAGAGAAAGTAACTCTCGGCAGATTGTTTCTAAGCGTGCTAAACTCTAATTTGCATCAATTGTGAGAGTCAAACATGGGAACGCTTACATTCACTCAGAGAACGCAACGTTTGGGTGGTGGTTTGTAAGCATTCTAAACTGTATTTTGGAGGAAGTAGGAGAGTCATATATACGAATGCTTACATTCACGCAGAGAAAGCAACTCTGTGATCGTATTTTGTTGGCATGCTAAACTGTGGTTTGGAAGAAGTTCGAGAGCCTTATATAGGAAAGATTACAGTGACACAGAGAAAACAACTCTCTGTAGTTTGTTGGTAGGTCTACTAAACTGTAATTTGGATGATGTGTGAGAACGCTTGCATTCACTCAGAGAAAGAACTTTGTCGTGGTGGTTTGTAGGAATAACAACTGTAGTTCGAAGAAGTAGGAGAGTCATATATGAACGGTTACATTCACGCAGAGAAAGCAACTGTGGAGTGGCGTATGTAATCATCATAATCTGTAGTTTGGAGGAAGTTCGAGAGTCATATCTGGGGAAAATTAGAGTCATTTAGAGAAAGGAACAATCGGGGGCTGGTGTGTAGGTCTGCTAAATTCTATTTTGGAAAAAGAGTGAGAGTCATATATGGGAACGCTTATGTTGACTCAGAGAAATCAACGATGGGGCGCTGTATTGTTGGCATGCTAAACTGTAGTTTGGAAGAAGTTCGAAAGTCTTATATAGGAAAGTTTACAGTCACCTAGAGAAAGCAACTCACAGGAGGTGGTTTGTAAGCCGCTAAACTCTAATTTGGATGAAGTGAAAGAGGCATACATGGATACGCTTCATTCACTCAGAGAAAGGTAAATTGGGGTGCCGGTTTGTAGGTATACTAACTCCAGTTTGGAAGAAGTACTAGAGTCATATATATGAACGCTTATATGGACGCAGAGAAAGCAACTATGGGGTGGTGTTTTGTAGGCCTGCTAAAATATAGTTTGGAAGAAGTTCGAAAGCAGACAGTCACTTAGAGAAAGCAACTCTTGGCGGTGGATTTTTAGGTCTGCTAAATTGTATTTTGAAAGAAGTACCAGAGTCATATATTCAAACGCTTACATTCATGCAGAGAAAGGAACTGTGGGGTGGTGTTTTCTAGGCGTGCTAAACTCTAGTTTGGACGAAGTTTGAGAATCACATATAAGAAAGCTTAGAGTCACTTAGAGAAAGCAAATCTCTGGGTGTGGAATGTAGGCGTGCTAAACTCTATTTTGGTTTAGATTGAGAGTCATATATGGAAAGGGTTACATTCACTCAGAGAAAGCAACGATGGTGTGGTGGTTTGTAGGCATACTAAACTCTAGTTTGGAAGAAGTAGGAAAATGATATATGGGAACGCTTACATTCATGCAGAGAAAGCAATTATGGGGTGGCTTTTTTGTACCCATGCTAATCTCTAGTTTGGAAGAAGTTATATAGGAAAGCGTACACTCATTTATAGAAACCAACTTTCGGGGGATGAAGGGTAGGCCTGCAAAACTCTACTTTGGAAGAAGTGGGAGAGTCATATTGGGGACCACGTACATTGACTCAGAGAAATCGAGGATGGGGTTGTGTTTTGTAGGCATACTAAAATCTAGTTTGGAGAAAGTACGAGAATCATATATAGGAACGCTTACATTCATGCAGAGAAAGCAACTATGGAGTGAGGTTTGTATGCCTACTAAACTATAGTTTGGAGGAAGTTTAGAATCTTATATAGCAAAGCTTACAGTCACCTAGAGAGAGCAACTCTTGGGAGATGATTTCTAAGCCTGATAATTTGCACCAACTCTTAAAGTCAAGTATGGGAAGGTTTACATCCACTCAGAACGCAAGGTTTGGGTTGCAGTTTGTGGCCTTAATTGTAGTTCGGAAGAAGTAGGAAAGTCATATATATGAACGGTTACATTCACGCAGACAAACCAGCTATGGAGTGATGTGTGTATGCCTACTAAACTATAGTTTGGAGGATGTTCGAGAGTCATATCTGGAAAGCTTACAGTCATTTAGAGAAAGAAACTCTCTGGGGATGGTTCGTAGGCCTGCTAAACTCTATTTTCAAAGAAGTGTTAAAATCATATACAGGAACGCTTACATTCACTCAGAGAAAGCAACGTTGGGGTGGCCGTTTTTGAGCATACTAAACTCTACTTTGGAAGAGGTACAAGAGACATAAATACGAACGCTTACATTAACACAGAGAAAGCAAATACGGGGTGCTGTAGTGCAGGCATGCTAAACTATAGATTAGAAGAAGTTCGAAAGCTGACAGTCACTTAGAGAAAGCAACTCTTGGCGGGTGATTTTTAGGTCTGCTAAATTGTATTTTGAAAGACGTACCAGAGTCATATACAAACGCTTACATTCATGCAGAGAAAGAAACTATGGGGTGATGTGTTGTGGGGATGCTAAACTGCAGTTTGGAAGGTGTTCGAGAGTGTTATATAGGATAGCTTACAGTCACCTAGAGAAAGCAACACTCGGGACAGCTTTACAAGCCTCTAAACACTAATTAGCAGCAATTGTGAGAGTCAAACATGGGAACGCTTACATTCACTCAGAGAACGCAACGTTTGGGTGGCTGGTCTTTAAGCATTCTAAACTGTATTTTGGAGGAAGTAGGAGAGTCATATATACGAATGCTTACATTCACGCAGAGAAAGCAACTCTGTGGTCGTATTTTGTTGGCATGCTAAACTGTGGTTTGGAAGAAGTTCGAGAGCCTTATATAGGAAAGATTACAGTGACACAGAGAAAACAACTCTCTGTAGTTTCTTGGTAGGTCTGCTAAACTGTGATTTGGATGAAGTGTGAGAACGCTTGCATTCACTCAGAGAAAGAACTTTGTCGTGGTGGTTTGTAGGAATAACAACTGTAGTTCGAAGAAGTAGGAGAGTCATATATGAACGGTTACATTCACGCAGAGAAAGCAACTGTGGGGTGGCGTAGGTAATCATCATAATCTGTAGTTTGGAGGAAGTTCGAGAGTCATATCTGGGGAAAATTAGAGTCACATAGAGAAAGGAACAATCGGGGGCTGGTGTGTAGGTCTGCTAAATTCTATTTTGGAAGAAGAGTGAGAGTCATATATGGGAACGCTTATGTTGACTCAGAGAAATCAACGATGGGACGCTGTATTGTTGGCATGCTAAACTGTAGTTTGGA
Source organism: Eulemur rufifrons (assembly GCF_041146395.1). NCBI lineage: Eukaryota > Metazoa > Chordata > Mammalia > Primates > Lemuridae > Eulemur > Eulemur rufifrons. The sequence continues at coordinate 317,070 of NW_027182960.1, forward strand.
AGAAGTTCGAGAGTCTTATATAGGAAAGTTTACAGTCACCTAGAGAAAGCAACTCACAGGAGGTGGTTTGTAAGCCGCTAAACTCTAATTTGGATGAAGTGAAAGAGGCATACATGGATACGCTTCATTCACTCAGAGAAAGGTAAATTGGGGTGCCGGTTTGTAGGTATACTAACTCCAGTTTGGAAGAAGTACTAGAGTCATATATATGAACGCTTATATGGATGCAGAGAAAGCAACTATGGGGTGGTGTTTTGTAGGCCTGCTAAAATATAGTTTGGAAGAAGTTCGAAAGCAGACAGTCACTTAGAGAAAGCAACTCTCGGCGGTTCATTTTTCGGTCTGCTGAATTGTATTTTGAAAGAAGTACCAGAGTCATATATTCAAACGCTTACATTCATGCAGAGAAAGGAACTGTGGGGTGGTGTTTTCTAGGCATGCTAAACTCTAGTTTGGACGAAGTTTGAGAATCACATATAAGAAAGCTTAGAGTCGCTTAAAGCAAATCTCTGGGTGTGGAATGTAGGCGTGCTAAACTCTATTTTGGTTTCGGAGTGAGAGTCATATATGGGAAGGCTTACATTCACTCAGAGAAAGCAACGATGGTGTGGTGGTTTGTAGGCATACTGAACTCTAGTTTGGAAGAAGTAGGAGAATGATATATGGGAACGCTTACATTCATGCAGAGAAAGCAATTATGGGGTGGCTTTTTTGTAGCCACGCTAATCTCTATTTTGCAAGAAGTTAAAGAGTAATATATAGGAAAGCGTACCGTCATTTATAGAAACCAACTTTCGGGGGATGGTTTGTAGGCCTGCAAAACTCTACTTTGGAAGAAGGGGGAGAGTCATATGGGGGACTGGGTACATTCACTCGGAGAAATCAACGATGGGGTTGTGGTTTGTAGGCATACTAAACTCTAGTTTGGAAGAAGGACGAGAATCATACATTCATGCAGAGAAAGCAACTATGGAGTGATGTTTGTATGCCTACTAAACGATAGATTGGAGGATGTTCGAGAGTCATATCTGGAAAGCTTACAGTCATTTAGAGAAAGCAACTCTCTGGGGATGGTTCGTAGGCCTGCTAAACTCTATTTTCAATGAAGTGTTCGAATCATATACAGGAACGCTTACATTCACTCAGAGAAAGCAACGTTGGGGTGGCCGTTTTTGAGCATACTAAACTCTACTTTGGAAGAGGTACGAGAGACATAAATACGAACGCTTACATTAACACAGAGAAAGCAAATACGGGGTGCTGTAATGCAGGCATGCTAAACTACAGATTGGAAGATGTTCGAAAGCTGACAGTCACTTAGAGAAAGCAACTCTTGGCGGGTGATTTTTAGGTCTGCTAAATTGTATTTTGAAAGACGTACCAGAGTCATATACAAACGCTTACATTCATGCAGAGAAAGAAACTATGGGGTGATGTGTTGTTGGCATGCTAAACTGCAGTTTGGAAGGAGTTCGAGAGTGTTATATAGGATAGCTTACAGTCACCTAGAGAAAGCAACACTCGGGACAGCTTTACAAGCCTCTAAACACTAATTAGCAGTAATTGTGAGAGTCAAACATGGGAACGCTTACATTCACGGAGAGAACACAACGTTTGGGTGGTGGTTTGTAGGCATAATAACTGTAGTTCGGAAGAAGTAGGAGAGTCATATGTATGAACGGTTACATTCACGCAGAGAAAGAAACTGTTGGGTGGTGTATGTACGCATGTTAATCTATACTTTGGAGGAAGTTCGAGAGTCATATCTGGGGAAAATTGCAGTCACTTAGAGAAAGCAACAATCGGGGGCCGTTTTGTAGATCTGCTAAATTCTATTTTGGAAGAAGAGTGAAATTCATATGTGGGAACGCTTATGTTCACTCAGAGAAATCAACGATAAGGCAGTGTTTCGTTGGGATGCTAAAGTGTAGTTTGGAAGAAGTTCGCGAGTCTTATATAAGAAAGCTTACAGTCACCTAGAGAAAGTAACTCTCGGCAGATTGTTTCTAAGCGTGCTAAACTCTAATTTGCATCAATTGTGAGAGTCAAACATGGGAACGCTTACATTCACTCAGAGAACGCAACGTTTGGGTGGTGGTTTGTAAGCATTCTAAACTGTATTTTGGAGGAAGTAGGAGAGTCATATATACGAATGCTTACATTCACGCAGAGAAAGCAACTCTGTGATCGTATTTTGTTGGCATGCTAAACTGTGGTTTGGAAGAAGTTCGAGAGCCTTATATAGGAAAGATTACAGTGACACAGAGAAAACAACTCTCTGTAGTTTGTTGGTAGGTCTACTAAACTGTAATTTGGATGATGTGTGAGAACGCTTGCATTCACTCAGAGAAAGAACTTTGTCGTGGTGGTTTGTAGGAATAACAACTGTAGTTCGAAGAAGTAGGAGAGTCATATATGAACGGTTACATTCACGCAGAGAAAGCAACTGTGGAGTGGCGTATGTAATCATCATAATCTGTAGTTTGGAGGAAGTTCGAGAGTCATATCTGGGGAAAATTAGAGTCATTTAGAGAAAGGAACAATCGGGGGCTGGTGTGTAGGTCTGCTAAATTCTATTTTGGAAAAAGAGTGAGAGTCATATATGGGAACGCTTATGTTGACTCAGAGAAATCAACGATGGGGCGCTGTATTGTTGGCATGCTAAACTGTAGTTTGGAAGAAGTTCGAAAGTCTTATATAGGAAAGTTTACAGTCACCTAGAGAAAGCAACTCACAGGAGGTGGTTTGTAAGCCGCTAAACTCTAATTTGGATGAAGTGAAAGAGGCATACATGGATACGCTTCATTCACTCAGAGAAAGGTAAATTGGGGTGCCGGTTTGTAGGTATACTAACTCCAGTTTGGAAGAAGTACTAGAGTCATATATATGAACGCTTATATGGACGCAGAGAAAGCAACTATGGGGTGGTGTTTTGTAGGCCTGCTAAAATATAGTTTGGAAGAAGTTCGAAAGCAGACAGTCACTTAGAGAAAGCAACTCTCGGCGGTTCATTTTTCGGTCTGCTGAATTGTATTTTGAAAGAAGTACCAGAGTCATATATTCAAACGCTTACATTCATGCAGAGAAAGCAACTCTGGGGTGGTGTTTTCTAGGCATGCTAAACTCTAGTTTGGACGAAGTTTGAGAATCACATATAAGAAAGCTTAGAGTCGCTTAAAGCAAATCTCTGGGTGTGGAATGTAGGCGTGCTAAACTCTATTTTGGTTTCGGAGTGAGAGTCATATATGGGAAGGCTTACATTCACTCAGAGAAAGCAACGATGGTGTGGTGGTTTGTAGGCATACTGAACTCTAGTTTGGAAGAAGTAGGAGAATGATATATGGGAACGCTTACATTCATGCAGAGAAAGCAATTATGGGGTGGCTTTTTTGTAGCCACGCTAATCTCTATTTTGCAAGAAGTTAAAGAGTAATATATAGGAAAGCGTACCGTCATTTATAGAAACCAACTTTCGGGGGATGGTTTGTAGGCCTGCAAAACTCTACTTTGGAAGAAGGGGGAGAGTCATATGGGGGACTGGGTACATTCACTCGGAGAAATCAACGATGGGGTTGTGGTTTGTAGGCATACTAAACTCTAGTTTGGAAGAAGGACGAGAATCATATATAGGAACGCTTACATTCATGCAGAGAAAGCAACTATGGAGTGATGTTTGTATGCCTACTAAACGACAGATTGGAGGATGTTCGAGAGTCATATCTGGAAAGCTTACAGTCATTTAGAGAAAGCAACTCTCTGGGGATGGTTCGTAGGCCTGCTAAACTCTATTTTCAATGAAGCGTTCGAATCATATACAGGAACGCTTACATTCACTCAGAGAAAGCAACGTTGGGGTGGCCGTTTTTGAGCATACTAAACTCTACTTTGGAAGAGGTACGAGAGACATAAATACGAACGCTTACATTAACACAGAGAAAGCAAATACGGGGTGCTGTAATGCAGGCATGCTAAACTATAGATTGGAAGATGTTCGAAAGCTGACAGTCACTTAGAGAAAGCAACTCTTGGCGGGTGATTTTTAGGTCTGCTAAATTGTATTTTGAAAGACGTACCAGAGTCATATACAAACGCTTACATTCATGCAGAGAAAGAAACTATGGGGTGATGTGTTGTTGGCATGCTAAACTGCAGTTTGGAAGGAGTTCGAGAGTGTTATATAGGATAGCTTACAGTCACCTAGAGAAAGCAACACTCGGGACAGCTTTACAAGCCTCTAAACACTAATTAGCAGTAATTGTGAGAGTCAAACATGGGAACGCTTACATTCACGGAGAGAACACAACGTTTGGGTGGTGGTTTGTAGGCATAATAACTGTAGTTCGGAAGAAGTAGGAGAGTCATATGTATGAACGGTTACATTCACGCAGAGAAAGAAACTGTTGGGTGGTGTATGTACGCATGTTAATCTATACTTTGGAGGAAGTTCGAGAGTCATATCTGGGGAAAATTGCAGTCACTTAGAGAAAGCAACAATCAGGGGCCGTTTTGTAGATCTGCTAAATTCTATTTTGGAAGAAGAGTGAAATTCATATGTGGGAACGCTTATGTTCACTCAGAGAAATCAACGATAAGGCAGTGTTTCGTTGGGATGCTAAAGTGTAGTTTGGAAGAAGTTCGAGAGTCTTATATAAGAAAGCTTACAGTCACCTAGAGAAAGTAACTCTCGGCAGATTGTTTCTAAGCGTGCTAAACTCTAATTTGCATCAATTGTGAGAGTCAAACATGGGAACGCTTACATTCACTCAGAGAACGCAACGTTTGGGTGGTGGTTTGTAAGCATTCTAAACTGTATTTTGGAGGAAGTAGGAGAGTCATATATACGAATGCTTACATTCACGCAGAGAAAGCAACTCTGTGATCGTATTTTGTTGGCATGCTAAACTGTGGTTTGGAAGAAGTTCGAGAGCCTTATATAGGAAAGATTACAGTGACACAGAGAAAACAACTCTCTGTAGTTTGTTGGTAGGTCTACTAAACTGTAATTTGGATGATGTGTGAGAACGCTTGCATTCACTCAGAGAAAGAACTTTGTCGTGGTGGTTTGTAGGAATAACAACTGTAGTTCGAAGAAGTAGGAGAGTCATATATGAACGGTTACATTCACGCAGAGAAAGCAACTGTGGAGTGGCGTATGTAATCATCATAATCTGTAGTTTGGAGGAAGTTCGAGAGTCATATCTGGGGAAAATTAGAGTCATTTAGAGAAAGGAACAATCGGGGGCTGGTGTGTAGGTCTGCTAAATTCTATTTTGGAAAAAGAGTGAGAGTCATATATGGGAACGCTTATGTTGACTCAGAGAAATCAACGATGGGGCGCTGTATTGTTGGCATGCTAAACTGTAGTTTGGAAGAAGTTCGAAAGTCTTATATAGGAAAGTTTACAGTCACCTAGAGAAAGCAACTCACAGGAGGTGGTTTGTAAGCCGCTAAACGCTAATTTGGATGAAGTGAAAGAGGCATACATGGATACACTTCATTCACTCAGAGAAAGGTAAATTGGGGTGCCGGTTTGTAGGTATACTAGCTCCAGTTTGGAAGAAGTACTAGAGTCATATATATGAACGCTTATATGGACGCAGAGAAAGCAACTATGGGGTGGTGTTTTGTAGGCCTGCTAAAATATAGTTTGGAAGAAGTTCGAAAGCAGACAGTCACTTAGAGAAAGCAACTCTTGGCGGTGGATTTTTCGGTCTGCTGAATTGTATTTTGAAAGAAATACCAGAGTCATATATTCAAACGCTTACATTCATGCAGAGAAAGGAACTGTGGGGTGGTGTTTTCTAGGCGTGCTAAACTCTAGTTTGGACGAAGTTTGAGAATCACATATAAGAAAGCTTAGAGTCACTTAGAGAAAGCAAATCTCTGGGTGTGGAATGTAGGCGTGCTAAACTCTATTTTGGTTTAGATTGAGAGTCATATATGGAAAGGGTTACATTCACTCAGAGAAAGCAACGATGGTGTGGTGGTTTGTAGGCATACTAAACTCTAGTTTGGAAGAAGTAGGAAAATGATATATGGGAACGCTTACATTCATGCAGAGAAAGCAATTATGGGGTGGCTTTTTTGTACCCATGCTAATCTCTAGTTTGGAAGAAGTTATATAGGAAAGCGTACACTCATTTATAGAAACCAACTTTCGGGGGATGAAGGGTAGGCCTGCAAAACTCTACTTTGGAAGAAGTGGGAGAGTCATATTGGGGACCACGTACATTGACTCAGAGAAATCGAGGATGGGGTTGTGTTTTGTAGGCATACTAAACTCTAGTTTGGAGAAAGTACGAGAATCATATATAGGAACGCTTACATTCATGCAGAGAAAGCAACTATGGAGTGAGGTTTGTATGCCTACTAAACTATAGTTTGGAGGAAGTTTAGAATCTTATATAGCAAAGCTTACAGTCACCTAGAGAGAGCAACTCTTGGGAGATGATTTCTAAGCCTGATAATTTGCACCAACTCTTAAAGTCAAGTATGGGAAGGTTTACATCCACTCAGAACGCAAGGTTTGGGTTGCAGTTTGTGGCCTTAATTGTAGTTCGGAAGAAGTAGGAAAGTCATATATATGAACGGTTACATTCACGCAGACAAACCAGCTATGGAGTGATGTGTGTATGCCTACTAAACTATAGTTTGGAGGATGTTCGAGAGTCATATCTGGAAAGCTTACAGTCATTTAGAGAAAGAAACTCTCAGGGGGTGGTTCGTAGGCCTGCTAAACTCTATTTTCAATGAAGTGTTAAAATCATATACAGGAACGCTTACATTCACTCAGAGAAAGCAACGTTGGGGTGGCCGTTTGTGAGCATACTAAACTCTACTTTGGAAGAGGTACAAGAGACATAAATACGAACGCTTACATTAACACAGAGAAAGCAAATACGGGGTTCTGTAGTGCAGGCATGCTAAACTATAGAATGGAAGAAGTTCGAAAGCTGACAGTCACTTAGAGAAAGCAACTCTTGGCGGGTGATTTTTTAAGTCTGCTAAATTGTATTTTGAAAGACGTGTCAGAGTCTTATATACAAACGCTTACATTCATGCGTAGAAAGAAACTATGGGGTGATGTGTTGTGGGGATGCTAAACTGCAGTTTGGAAGAAGTTCGAGAGTGTTATGTAGGATAGCTTAGAGTCACCTAGAGAAAGCAACACTCAGGAGAGCTTTGCAAGCCTGCTAAACTCTAACAAGCAGCGATTGTGAGAGTCAAACATGGGAACGCTTACATTCACTCAGAGAACACAACGTTTGGGTGGTGGTTTGTAGGCATAATAACTGTAGTTCGGAAGAAGTAGGAGAGTCATATATGAACGGTTACATTCACGCAGAGAAAGCAACTGTTGGGTGGCGTATGTATGCATGCTAATCTGTAGTTTGGAGGAATTTCGAGTGTCATATCTGGGGAAAATTACAGTCACTTAGAGAAAGCAACCATCGGGGGCCATTTTGTAGATCTGCTAAATTCTATTTTGAAAGAAGAATGAGAGTCATATATGGGAACGCTTATGATCACGAAGAGAAATCAACTATGGGGCGGTGTTTTTTTGGCATGCTAAACTGTAGTTTGGAAGAAGTTCGCGAGTCTTACATAGGAAAGTTTACAGTCACCCAGAGAAAGCAACTCTTGGGAGATTGTTTCTAAGCATGCTAAATTCTAGATTGCATCAATTGTGAGAGTCAAACATGGGAACGCTTACATTCACTCAGAGAACGCAACGTTTGGGTGGTGGTTTGTAAGCATTCTAAACTGTATTTTGGAGGAAGTAGGAGAGTCATATATACGAATGCTTACATTCACGCAGAGAAAGCAACTCTGTGATCGTATTTTGTTGGCATGCTAAACTGTGGTTTGGAAGAAGTTCGAGAGCCTTACATAGGAAAGATTACAGTGACACAGAGAAAAACAAATCTCTGTAGTTTGTTGGTAGGTCTGCTAAACTGTAATTTGGATGAAGTGTGAGAACGCTTGCATTCACTCACAGAAAGAACGTTGTCGTGATGGTTTGTAGGAATAAATGCTGTAGTTCAAAAGAAGTAGGAGAGTCATATATGAACGGTTACATTCACGCAGAGAAAGCAACTGTGGGGTGGTCTATGTAATCATCATAATCTAGTTTGGAGAAAGTTCGAGAGTCATATGTGGGAAAAATTAAAGTCACCTAGAGAATTGGAACCATCGGGTGTTGTGTAGGTCTGCTAAATTCTATTTTGGAAGAAGAGTGAGAGTCATATATGGGAACGCTTATGTTCACTCAGAGAAATCAACGATGGGGCGCTGTATTGTTGGCATGCTAAACTGTAGTTTGGAAGAAGTTCGAGAGTCTTATATAGGAAAGTTTACAGTCACCTAGAGAAAGCAACTCACAGGAGGTGGTTTGTGGGCCGCTAAACTCTAATTTGGATGAAGTGAAAGAGGCATACATGGATACGCTTCATTCACTCAGAGAAAGGTAAATTGGGGTGCCGGTTTGTAGGTATACTAACTCCAGTTTGGAAGAAGTACGAGAGTCATATATATGAACGATTATATGGACGCAGAGAAAGCAACTATGGGGTGGTGTTTTGTAGGCATGATAAAATATAATTTGGAAGAAGTTCGAAAGCTGACAGTGACTTAGAGAAAGCAACTCTTGGCGGTTGATTTTGAAGTCTGCTAAATTGTATTTTGATAGAAGTACAAGAGTCATATATAAAATCGCTTATATTTATGCTGAGAAAGAAACTATGTGGTTATGCTTTGTTGGCGTGCTGAAATGTAGTTTCGAAGACGTTCGACAGTCTTTTATAGGAAAGCTTACAGTCCCCCAGAGGAAGCAACTTTCGAGAGATAGTTTGTAAGCCTGCTAAACTCTACTTTGCATCATTTGGAACAGTCATACTTGGGAACGCTAACATTCTCTGAGAGAACGCAACGTTTGGTTGGTTGTTTGTAAGCATACTAAACTGTATTTTGGAAGAAGTAGCAGAGTCATATATATGAGTGCTTACATTCACGCAGAGAGGGCAACTATGGGGTGGTGTTTTGTAGGCATGCAAATCTCTAGTTGCAAAGAAGTTAAGAGTAATAGGAAAGCTTACAGTCTCACAGAGAAAGCAACCCTTGGGGGCCGGTTTGTAGTTCTGCCAAATTCTATTTTGGATGAAGTGTGAATCTTAAATGGGAACGCTAACATTCACTCAGAGAAAGCAAGGTTGCGGTGGTGATTTTTAGTCACACTAAACTGGAGTTTGGAGGAAGTACGAGAATAAAAGAATGCTTACATTCACTCAGAAAAAGCAACGTTGGGGAGGTGGTTGGTAGGTGTACTATACTTTGGAAGAAGTACGAGCGTGATGCATAGGAACGCTTACATTCACGCAAACTATGGGGTGGCCTTTTGTTGGCATGCTAAACTATGTCCCAAAGTCATATATAGGAAAGCTTATAGTGAGAGAAAGCAACTCTCGGGCGGTGTTTTGTAGGTCCGGCAAATTGCATTTTGAAAGCAGTCCGAGATTCATATAAGGGAAGGCCTATATCCACTCAGAGAAAGCAATGTTAGGCTGGTGGTTTGTAGGCATACTAAACTGTATTTTGGAACTCGTATGTATGACTCTCACACTTGATCCAAATTAGAGTTCACCAGGCCTATAAACCACATCCTGAGAGTTGCTTTCTCTAGGTGAATGTAAGCTTTCCTATGTAAAACTCTCGAACTTCTTCCAAACTAAAGTTTAGCATGCCAACAGTACACCACCGCATCGTTGCTTTCTCTGAGTGAACATAAGCATTCCCTTATATGAATCACTTTTTCCAAAATAGAATTTAGCAGACCTACAAAAGAGTCCCCGATGGTTGATTTAGCTATGTGACTGTAATTTTCCCCAGATATGACTCTCAAACTTCCTCCAAAGTATAGATTAACATGCGTACATACACCACCCAACAGTTTCTTTCTCTGCGTGAATGTAACTGTTCATATATATGACTCTCCTACTTCTTCCGACCTACAGTTATTATGCCTACAAACCACCACCCAAACGTTGTGTTCTCTCCGTGAATGTAAGCTTTCCCATATTTGACTCTCACAATTGCTGCTAATTAGTGTTTAGAGGCTTGCAAAGCTGTCCCGAGTGTTGTTTTCTCTAGGTGACTGTAGCTATCCTATATAACACTCTGGAAGTCCTTTCAAACTGCAGTTTAGCATGCCAACAAAACATCACCCCATAGTTTCTTTCTCTGCATAAATGTAAGCGTTTGTGTATATAACTCTTGTACGTCTTTCAAAATACAATTTAGCAGACCTAAAAATCACCCGCCAAGAGTTGCTTTCTCTAAGTGACTGTCAGCTTTCGAACTTCTTCCAATCTATAGTTTAGCATGCCTGCACTACAGCACCCCGTATTTGCTTTCTCTGTGTTAATGTAAGCGTTCCTATGTATGTCTCTCGTACCTCTTCCAAAGTAGAGTTTAGTATGCTCAAAAACGGCCACCCCAACGTTGCTTTCTCTGAGTGAATGTAAGCGTTCCTGTATATGATTCGAACACTTCATTGAAAATAGAGTTTAGCAGGCTTACGAACCACCCCCAGAGAGTTGCTTTCTCTAAATGACTGTAAGCTTTCCAGATATGACTCTCGAACATCCTCCAATCTATCGTTTAGTAGGCATACAAACATCACTCCATAGTTGCTTTCTCTGCATGAATGTAAGCGTTCCTATAAATGATTCTCGTCCTTCTTCCAAACTAGAGTTTAGTATGCCTACAAACCACAACCCCGTCGTTGATTTCTCTGAGTGAATATACCCAGTCCCCCATATGACTCTCCGCCTTCTTCCAAAGTAGAGTTTTGCAGGCCTACAAATCATCCCCCGAAAGTTGGTTTCTATAAATGACGGTACGCTTTCCTATATATTACTCTTTAACTTCTTGCAAAATAGAGATTTGCATGGCTACAAAAAAGCCACCCCATAATTGCTTTCTCTGCATGAATGTAAGCGTTCCCATATATCATTCTCCTACTTCTTCCAAACTAGAGTTCAGTATGCCTACAAACCACCACGCCATCGTTGCTTTCTCTGAGTGAATGTAAGCCTTCCCATATATGACTCTCACTCTGAAACCAAAATAGAGTTTGGCACACCTACATTCCACACCCAGAGATTTGCTTTAAGCGACTCTAAGCTTTCTTATATGTGATTGTCAAACTTCGTCCAAACTAGAGTTTAGCATGCCTAGAAACCACCCCACAGTTGCTTTCTCTGCATGAATGTAAGCGTTCATATACATGACTCTCGTACTTCCTCCAAAATACAGTTTAGAATGCCTACAAACCACCACCCAAACGTTGCGTTCTCTGAATGAATGAAAGCATTCCCATGTTTGACTCTCACAATTGATGCAAAGTAGAGTTTAGCAGGCCAAGAAAGGCTCTCCCGAGAGTTGCTTTCTCTAGGTGACTGTAAGCTTTCCTAAATAAGACTCTCCAACTTCTTCCAAACTACAGGTTAACATGCCCACAAAACATCACCCCATGGTTTTTTCTTTGCATGAATGTAAGCATTAGTATATATCACTCTGGTACTTCTTTCAAAATACAATTTAGCAGACCTAAAAATCACCCACCAAGAGTTGCTTTCTCTAAATGACTGTTCAGGTTTGGAACTTCTTCCAAACTATAGCATGCTTACAAAACACCACCACGTAGTTGCTTTCTCTGTGTGAATGTAAGCGTTCCCAAATATCATTCTCGTACTTCTTCCAAACTATTTAGTATGCCTACAAAAACCACCCCAGTGTTGTTTCTCTGAGGGAATGTAAGCGGTCCCATGTTTGACTCTCACACTTCATCCAAATTAGAGTTTAGCATGTGTACAAAAAAAATCTCCCGAGTGTTGCTTTCCCTGGGTGACGGTAATCTTTCCTGTATAAGGTTCTCCAACTTCTTCCAAACTACAGTTTAGCATGCCTACAAAACCTGACGCCATAAGTGCTTTCTCTGTGTGAATGTAAGTGTTCCTATATAGGACTCTCGTACTTCTTCCAAACTACAGTTTAGTATGCCCTACAAACCACCACCCAAACGTTGTTTTCTCTGAGTGAATGTAAGCGTTCCCATATATGACTCTCACATTTCAACCAAAATAACTCTATTTCAACCAAAATAACTCTACATTCCACACCCAGAGAGTTGCTTTCTCTACGTGACTGTAAACTTTCCTATATATGACTCTCAAACTTCGTCCAAACTAGAGTTTTGCAAGCCTACAAAACACCACCCCATAGTTGCATTCGGTCCCGGAATGTAAGCGGTTCTACATGTGATTCTCTTGCTTCTTCTAGGAACCACAACCACAACGTTGCTTTCACTGAGTTCCCATATATTATTCTAACACTTCATTGAAAATAGAGTTTAGCAGGCCTACGAAACACCCCCTAGGGTTGCTTTCTCTAAGTGACTGTAAGCTTCCCAGATATGGCTCTCGAACTTCCTCCAAACTATATTTTAGTAGGCATACAAACATCACTCCATAGTTGCTTTCTCTGCGTGAAGGTAAGCTTTCCTATATACGATTCTCGTACTTCTTCCAAACTAGAGTTGACTATGCCTACAAATCACAATCCCATCGTTGATTTCTCTGAGTGAATGCACGCGGTCCCCAATATGACTCTCTCCCACTTCCAAACTGGAGTTTTGCAGGTGTACAAAACATCCCCCGAGAGTTGGTTTCTATGACTGTACCCTTTCCTATATATTACTCCTTAACTTCTTCCAAACTAGAGATTAGCATGGCTACAAAAACGCCACCCCATAATTGCTTTCTCTACGCGAATGTAAGCGTTCCCATATATCATTCTCCTACTTCTTCCAAACTAGAGTTTAGTATGCCTACAAACCACCACGCCGTCGTTGCTTTCTCTGAGGGAATGTAAGCCTTCCCATATATGACTCTCACTCTTAAACCAAAATAGAGTTTAGCAGGCCTACATTCCACACCCAGAGATTTGCTTTCTCTAAGTGACTCTAAGCTTTCTTATATGTGATTCTCAAACTTCGTCCAAACTAGAGTTTAGCATGCCTATAAAACACCACCCCATAGTTACTTTCAGTGCGTCAAAATGTATGTGCTCCTATATGTGATTCTCGTGCTTCTTCCAAACTGCAGTTTAGTAAGCCTACAAACAACCCCATCGTTGCTTTCTCTGAGTGAATGTAAGCGTTCTCATATATGACTCTCACACTTCAACCAAAACAGGGTTTTGCAGGCCTACAAACCACCCGCCAAGACTTGCTTTTTCAAAGTGGCTGTTACCTTTCCTATATAGGACTCTGGAACTTCTCCCAAGCTAGACTTTAACATGTCTACCTGACACTACTCCGTAGTTGCTCTCGCTGTGTGAATGTAAGCGTTCCTATATATGAGTCTTGTACTTCTTCTTAACTAACATCTGGCATGCCAAAATAACACTCCCCCATAGTTGCTTTCTTTGAGTCAATGTAAACATTCCTATATATGTCTCTCGCACTTCTTCCAAACTAGAGTTGAATAAGTCTACAAACCAATCCCCGACAGCTGTTTTCTCTGAACGAATTTAAGCGTTCCTATATATATGACTATGGCACTTCCTCCAAACTAGAGTTTAGAAAGCCTACACTCCACCCCTGTTCGTTGCTTTCTCTAAGTTACTGTATGCTTTCCTATACATGGCTCTCGAAATTTTCCAAACTAGAGTTAGCATGCCTACTATACACCTACACATAATTGCTTTGTCTGAGTGAATATAAGCCTTCCTATATATGACTGTCGCACTTTTTCCAAATTAGAGTGTAGCCCGCCTGGAAAGCACCCCTTATAGTTGCTTTCATTGAGTGAATGTTAACATTCCTATGTATGACTCTCGCAACTTTTCCAATCTAAGATTTTAGCAATGCTACAAATCCCCCGCCGAGAGTTCCTATACATAACTGTCCTCTTTTTCCAAGCTAGAGTTTAGGAAGCCTAGAATCCGTCCCCCCGTAGACGCTTTATGTGAACGTAAGCGTTCTATATATGACTCTCGCCTTCCTCCAAACTAGAGCTTAGCAAGCCTACAAACCAACTCCCTATAATTGCTTTCTCTGAATGAATGATATCGTTCCTATATAAGACTCTCGAACTTCTTCCAAACCAGAGTTTAACAAGCCAAAAAAGCACCCCCCATAGATGCTTCCTCTAACTCAAAGCTAATATTCCTATATATGATTCAGCTTCTTCATCCAAACTAGAGTAAGGCAAGCCTACAAATCACACATCAATAGTTGCTTTCTATAAGTAAATGTAAGCATCCCTATATATGACTATAGCAATTCTTCCAAACTGGAGTTTAGCAAGCCTACAGACCCCAGGACTCCACTCCATAGTACCCTGGGCATTGGCGCCTGCCTGTCATGCAGGACATAGGGGCGGACGCTCATCTCAGACACGGCATTGGTGGATTGTAGGCTTTTTTAAGTTTTTGAATTGAAGAACTCTGAGAATTGGAATTCGGTTTAGGGTAAGGTTAGGTGTTAGGGACTAGGATTAGATTTAGGGGTTAGGGTTTTAGGTTAGAATTAGGGTTAGGATTACTGTTAGGGTTAGAGATTAGGATTATGTTTAGTGATTGGGTTTAGGTTTAGGGTGAGAGGCAAGAGTAAGGGTCAGGGATTAGGGTTACTGTTAGGAGTTAGATTCAGGGCTTACGAAGGGTTTGGTTTAGTGATAGGGTTAGGGCTTACGTTTAACGGTGTGTGTTAGGGCACGGGCCTCGTCTAAAGTACGGGGCACTGTGGGTGTGGAGCAAGGCTGCGTCCCCACTTCATCTTACCCTTGGTGTTGGGCTTCAACTGTCACGCAGGACAAAGGCAGAGGCTCATGAAACGCATGGCTAGGATTAAGGTTTAAGGTTAGGGTCAACGTTGAGGGTTAGGGTGAGGGTTAACAGTTAGAGTTAGGGTAAGGGGGTTAGGGATAGGGTTAGGGTTAAGGGTTAGGTTTATGGTTCAGGTTTAAGGTTAGCGTTAGAGGGTAGGGTTAGTGTAACTGTAGGTCAGTGTTGCGGTTAGATCTCTAGGCATTAGGGTAAAGGTCAGGGTTAGGGTTAAGAGTTAGGGTTAAGTTTAATGGTTAAGGATTGGGATTAGGGTTGAGGGTTAGGGTTAAGATTATGGGTAATGACTCAGGATCAAAGGTTAGGGTTATTTTTAGGCGTAGGGTTAGCGTAAGGGGTTAGGGTTAATGTTAGTGTTGTTGGTAGGGTTAAGGTTAGGGTTGGCGTTTCAGAATTAGGGATTAGGTGTTATGGTTATGGCTAGGAGTTAGCGTTAGATTTACGGTATAGGTCTTGTTCTCAGGGTGTCATGCATTAACGTTAAGATAAGGGGTTAAAGTTAGGGTTACGGTGAGCTTTACCTGTTAAGGTGAGCAGTAGGATCAGGGTTAGGTGTTATGTTCTGGGTTAGGGTTATGGGTGAGGGGTAGGGTTTATCCTTAGGGCACGGGCCCTGTATGCACTAGGAGGCGAAGTTAGGGGTCTGTGATGGTCGCTGGGAACCCACTCTATCGCACGCAGTGTATGGGCTTCTGGGTTTCATGCAGGACACTGTGGCAGAGCCGGCTTTCATGCATGGCTTAGTAGGATTGTAGGCTTTCAAAACTCTGAGAAAGCAAGAAGTCTGAGAATTAGATTTCGGGTTAGGATTACGGCACGGTTTAGGGATGAAGATTAGTGGTTAGGGTGAGGGCTTAGGGTTAGGGGTTAGGGTTAGGGTTAGGGTTGCTGGTAGGGTGAAGGTTAGGTTTGACGTTTTAGAATTAGGGATGAGGTGTTACGGTTATGACTATGGTTTAGGATTAGAATTACGGGATAGGGCTTCTTCTCAAGGTGTTATGCATTCACGTTAAGTTAAGGGGCTAAGTTAGGGTTACGGGGAGGTTTATTTTTTAAGGTGAGCAATAGGATCAGGGTTAGGTGTTATGTTCAGGGTGAGGGTTATCTGTTAGGGGTAGTGTTTATACTTAGCGTACGGGCCCTGTCTGCACTGGGCGGGGGGCTGGGGTTAGGGGGATGGGATTGTCCCCGGGAACACACTCTATCGTACGCTGGGTATGGGCTCCTGGGTTTCATGCAGGACACAGTGGCAGAGCCCCCTTTTACTCATGGCATGGGAGGATTGTAGGCTTTCTAAACTCTGAGAAAGCAAGAACTCTGAGAATTAGATTTAGGGGTAGGATTCTGGTAATGTTTAGGGATGAAGATTAGTGTCAGGGTGGGGTCTTGGGTTAGGGGTTGGGGTTAAAGGTTAGTGTTAGGTTTAACAGTTACAGTTAGGTTTACGGTTAAGTCTCAGGGTTCGGGTTAAGGTTTGGGTTTAGCGTTTGGCACAGGGGTAGGCTTCAGTGTTAGCTTCATGGTTAAAGATTAGGAGTAGGGTTAGTGCGAGGGTTAAGGGTAAGGGTCAAGATTAAGGGTTCAGGTTGGGGTTAGGCTTAGGTTTAGGGTTAGGGGTCAAGGGTCAGGTTTAGGGTTAAGTGTTGGGCTTAGGGTTGGGGTTTAGTGTTAAGTTTATCGTTAAGGATTAGGGTTAGGGTCAGGGTTAAATGCTTGGGTGCGAGTAATGGTTAGGGTCAGGGTTAAGGTTTATGGATAAGGTTAGTGTTAAGGGTTTACGGGTAGGTTTAGGGTTCAGGGTTAGAGTTAGCATTAGGGCTTAAGGTTAGGATTAGGTGGTAGGTTAGATTTTAGGGTTAGATCTAGGCGTTAGAGTAAGGGTTAAGAGATAGGGTTAGGTTTAATGCTTAGGATTAGGGTTAGGGTTTGGGGTTAAAGTAAGTGTTAGGGGTTAGGTTTAAGGATCAAAGGTTAGTGTTATTTTTAGCTGTAGTGTTAGGGTTAGGGATAAGGGATAAGGTTGGCGTGAGGGTTTTCCTTACTGTTAGGGTTAAGGGTCAGGCTTAGATTAAAGGTTAAGGTTAGGGTCAGCATTAAGGGTTAGGGTGAGGGTTAACGGTTACGGTAAAGGTTAAGCGTTAGTGTTAGGGATTAGCGATTAGGGTTTTTGGTAAGTGTTAGGGTTAGGAGTTAGTGTTTTATGAAGGGGTATGGTTAGAATTAGGATTGGGGTTAGTGTTAGGGTTAGGTTTAGGAGTTAGGTTTAGGGTAAAAGGATAGGATTAGCGTTAAGGGTTGGGCTCAGGTTTAGGGTTAAAGTTTAGTGTTAGGGTTAATGTTTAGTGTTATGGTCCAGTTTAAGTGTTGGGGTGAGGGTTAACGGTTAGGATTAGGCTTAGAGGTTGGGGATATAGTGAGGGTTCAGTGTTAGGGTTAGGTTTAGGGTTCAGGGTTAAGGTTAGCTGTAGGGGTTATGGTTAGGGTTAGGTGTTAGGTTAGTGTCAGGGTTAGGTCTAGTCGTGAGGGTAAGGTTTAGGGTTAGCTTTAAGAGCTAGGGTTACGTTTAATGGTTAGGATTAGGATTAGGGTTAAGGGTTAGGGTAAGGCTTAGGGGTTAGGGTGAAGGGTTAGGGTCAAGGGTTAGGGTTTTTGTTAGGCATAGCGTTGGGGTTAGAAGTAAGGGTTACTGTCAGTGTTAGGGTTGTAGGTAGGGTTACGGTTAGGGTTAGCGGTTTAGAATTAGGGTTAGGGATTAGGTGTTACAGTGACGACTAGGAGATAGGGTTAGAATTATGGGATAGGGGTTGTTCTCAGGGAATGGGTTATGCACTAACGTTAGGATAAGAGGTTAAAGTTAGGCTCACGGTGAGGTTTACGTGTTAAGGGGAGAAATAGGAACAGGGTTAGGTGTTATGTTCACGGTGAGGGATATCTGTTACAGGTATTGTTTATGCTTAGCGCACGGGCCCTGTCTGCCTTAGGCGGGGGTGGGGGGAGGTTAGGGGACTGGGATTGTCACCAGGATCCCACTGTATCGTACTCTGGGTATGGGCCCGTGGGTTTGATGCAGGACACAGTGGTAGAGCCTCCTTTCACGCATGGCATGGGAGGATTGCAGGCTTTCTAAACTCTAAGAAAGCAAGAAGTCTGAGAATTAGATTTAGGGTTAGGATTCTGGTTAGGGTTAAGGATGAAGTTTAGTGTTAGGGTGAGGGCTTAGGGTTAGGGATTAGGGTTAGGGTTAAAGGTTACTCTTAGGTTTAACGGTTACAGTTCGGTTTAGGGTTGAGGTTTACGGTTAGGGTTACGATGAGGGGTTAGGGTTTGGTATAGGGTTAGGGTTAGGTACAGGGTTAGGGTTAAGTGTTAGGTTTACGGTTGAAGATTAGGATTAGGGTTAGGATTAAAGGTTAGCGTGAGAGTTAACGGTTAGGGTTAAGGTTAAGACTTAGGGTTAGGGTTTAGGTTTAGGGTTAAGGGTTAGGGTTAGCTTTAGGGTTCGAGTTATGTGTTAGGGTTTGTGTTAGAGGTAGGGTTAGGTTTACTGTCCACGGTTAGGGTTACGTTTAGGGGTTAGCATTAGGGTTAAGGATTAGGTTTAGGGTAAGGGTTTAGAGTTAGTGTTGGGCTTTAGGCTCGGGGCTTATGTTCAGGGTCAGGGGTTAGAGTTGGTGGTAGGGCTTAGATTTAGCGGTCAGTTTAAGGGCACAGGACCTGGTTAATCTACGGTGAGAGGGGTGCGGTCGGAGTCATCACGAAAGCACAACATCATTCCCTGGGCCCTGGAACAAGATCTACATGCAGGACTCAGGCGGAGCCTCATCTCACACATGGCATGGCTGTATTGTAGGCTTGCTTCACTCGGGAATGGAAGTAGTGTGAGAATTAGGGTTAGGGTTGGGGTTAGGGGTTTCGAGTTAGGGGTTAGGCTTGGAGTCAGGGTTAGGTGCTAGGGATTAGTGGTTAGGGTTAGAGTTAGTGTTACGGGTTAGGTGTTAACTCTGGTTTAGAGGGCCAGGGTAAGGTTTAGGTTTGGAGTTAGCGTTAGGGTTAGGCGTTAGGGTTAAGGGATAGGGTTAGGGTTAAGGGTTAGGCTTAGGGTAAGGGTTCAGGTTTAGGGTTAGGGTCACGGTTAAGGGTTAGGGTGAGGGTTAACAGTTAGGGATAGGGTTAGGGGGTTAGGGATAGGATTAGGGTTAAGTGTTAGGTTTATGGTTCAGGTTTAAGGTTAACATTAGGGGGTTAGGGTTAGTGTTAACTGTAAGTCAGTGTTAGGGTTAGATCTCTAGGCATTAAGGTAAAGGTTAGGTTTAAAGTTAAGTGTTAGGGTTATGTTTAATGGTTAGGCTTGGGATTAGGGTTAAGTGTTAGGGTTAAGGTTAGGGGTTATGACTAAGGATCAACGGTTAGGGTTATTTTTATGCGTAGGGTTAGGGTAAGGTGTTAGGGTTAGTGTTAGTGTTGTTGGTAGGGTTAAGGTTAGGGTTGGCGTTTCAGAATTCGGGATCAGGTGTTATGGTTATGGCTAGGAGTTAGCGTTAGAATTACAGTATAGTGCTTTTTCTCAGGGTGTCATGCATTAACGTTAAGATAAGGTGTTAAAGTTAGGGTTATGGTGAGCTTTACCTCTTAAGGTGAGCAGTATGATCAGGGTTAGGTGTTATGTTCTGGGTTAGTCTTATGGGTGAGGGGTAGGGTTTATGCTCTGGGCACGGGCCCTGTATGCACTAGGAGGCAAAGATAGGGGTCCGTGATGGTCGCTGGTAACCTACTCTATCGTATGCAGTGTATGGGCCTCTGGTTTCCTGCAGGACACTGTCGCAGAGCGGGCTTTCATGCATGGCTTAGTAGGATTGTAGGCTTTCAAAACTCTGAGAAAGCAAGAAGTCTGAGAATTAGATTTCGGGTTAGGATTACGGCACGGTTTAGGGATGAAGATTAGTGTTAGGGTGAGGGCTTAGGGTTAAGGGTTAGGGTTAGGGTTAGGGTTGATGGTAGGTTGAAGTTTAGGGTTGGCACTTTAGAATATGGATGAGGTGTTATGGTTATGGCTAGGGATTAGGTTTAGAATTATGGGATAGGGCTTCTTCTTTGGGTGCTATGCATTAACGTTAACATAAGGGGATAAATTAGTGTTATGGTTAGGTTTATGTTTTAAGGTGAGCAACAGGATCAGGGTTAGGTTTTATGTTTGGAGTTAGGGTTATCTGTTAGGGATAGTGTTTTTGCTTAGCGCACGGGCCCTGTCTTCACCAGGAGGGGGGGGTTAGGGACTAGGATTGCCACTGGGAACCCGCTCTATCATGCACTAGTTATGGGCCCCCGGGTTTCTTGCAGGACACAGTGGCAGAGCCTCCTTTTACTCATGACATGGGAGAATTGTAGGCTTTCTAAACTCTGAGAAAGCAAGAAGTCTGAGAATTAGATTTAGGGGTAGGTTTATGGTAATGTTTAGGGATGAAGGTTAGTGTTAGGGTGCGTTCTTAAGGTCAGTGGTTAGGGTTAAAGGTTAGTGTTAGGTTTAACCGTTACAGTCAGGTTTATGGTTATGTTTTAGGGTTAGGGTTAAGGTTAAGGTTTAGCGTTTGGTACAGTGTTAGGCTTAAGTTTTAGCTTTAGGGTTAAAGATTAGGATTAGGGTTAGGGTTAAGGGCTAGTGTGAGGGTTAATGATAAGGATCAAGACTAAGGGCTAGGGTTTTTGTTAGTGTTAGGAATAAGTCTTCGTGTAGGCTTTAGGGTTAGCGTTAAGTGTTATGGTTAGGGTTAGGTTTAGGGTTCATGGTTAGTGTTATGTTTATGGGTTAGTGTTAGGGTTAGGGATTAGGTTTAGGGTAAGGTTTTAGAGTTCGTGTTCAGCGTTACGGTCGGAGCTTATGTTTACGGTTAGGGGTTAGTGTTAGTGTTAGGGCTGAGATTTAGCTTTTAGTTTAAGGGCACAGGACCTGTTTTATCTACGGTGAGAAGGGTGCTGTCGGAGTCTCCACGAAAGCACAAAATCGTTCCCTGATCCTTGGGAAAGGACCTACATGCAGGACTCAGGTGGAGCCTCATCTCACGCATAGTATAGCTGTATTGTAGGCTTGCTTCACTCTGAGAATGGAAGTAGTGTGAGAATCAGGGTTAGGGTTTGGGTTAGGGGTTTGGAGTTTGGGATTATGGTTCGAGTCAGGGTTAGGTCCTAGGGATTAGGAGTTAGGGTTAGTGTTAGGGATAGGGGTTAGTTGTTGGGTTTGGGTTAGGGTGCTAGGGTTAGGTTTAGGGTTGGGGTTAATATTAGGGTTAGCGTTTAGGGTTAAAGGATAGGATTATGGTTAAGGGTTTGGCTTAGGGTTAGGGTTAAGGGTTAGTGTTAAGGTTTAGGGTTAAGTTCAGGGTTACGTGTTAGGGTGAGGGTTAACAGTTAGGGTTATGGTTAGGGTCTTAGGGGTAGGGTTAGGGTTAGAGTTAGGGGTTAGGATTAAGGGTGAAGTGTTAGGGTTATTTTTAGGCATAGTTTTAAAGTTAGGGGCTAGGGTAATGTTTGGTTTGATGGTAGGTTTAAGGTTAGGGTTAGCAGTTTAGAATTCGCATTAGGGATTAGGTGTTATGGTTATGGCTTGGAGTTAGGGTTAGAATTCAGAGATAGGAGTTGTTCTCAGGGTAAGTGTTATGCATTAACGTTATGATAAGGGGTTAAATTTAGGGTTATGGTGAGATTTACATTTTAAGGTGAGCAATGGGATCAGGGTCAGGTGTTATGTTCAGGGTTATGGTTAGGGGTGAGGGGTAGGGTTTATGCTTACGACTCGGGCCCTGTCTGCACTAGGCAGGGGGGGAGGGGTTTGGGGTTGCGATTGTCGTCGGGAACCCACTCTAGTGTATGCTGAGTATGGGCACTGGGGTTTCCGGCAGGACACAGTGGTAGAGCCTCCTTTTATTCATGGCATGGGAGGATTGTAGGCTTTCTAACGCTGAGAAAGCAAGAAGTCTGATAATTAGATTTAGGGTTAGGATTATAGTTAGGGTTAGGAATGAGGTTAGTGCTAGGGTGAGGGATTAGGGCTAGGGATTATGGGTAGAGTAAAGGTTAAATGTTAGAGTTAGGTTTAACGGTTACAGTTAGGTTTAGGGTTACGTTTTAGGGTGAGGGTTATGGTTAGGGGTTAGGGTTTGGTACAGGGTTAGGGTTAAGTGTTAGGTTTAGGGTTAAAGATTAGAATTCGGATTAGGGTTGACGGTTAGTGTGAGTGTTAACGGTTAGGTTTGTGTTTAAGGGTTAGGGTTAGGGTTTAGGGCTAGTGTTAAGCGTTCGTGTTAGATTTAGGGTTAGAGTAAAGTGTTATGGTTAGGGTTATGGGTTAGCATTAGGGTTAAAGGTTAAGGGTTAGGTTTATTTTCAGGCACAGGGTTAGGATTAGGTGTTAGGGTTAGTGTTACCGTTAAGGTTTTTTGTAGGCTTAAGGTTAGGTTTAGCAGTTTAGAATTAGGGTTAGGGATTAGGTGTTATGGTTATGGTAAGGAGTTAGGGTTAGAATTATGGCATAGGGGTTGGTCTCAGGGTCAGTTTTATGCTTAAAGTTAGGGTAAGCGGTTAAAGTTAGTGTTACGGTGAGCTTTACGTGTTAAGGTGAGCAATAGGATCAGGGTTAGGTTTTATGTTCAGGGTTAGGGTTATGGGTGAGGGGTAGAGTTTATACTTAGGGTTAGGGTTAGGGTTAGGGTTTAGGCTTAAGGATCAAGGGTTAGGGTTAGGGTTAGTGTTAGGGCTGTTGGTAGGGTTAAATTTAGGGTTAGCAGCTTACAATTAGGTATTAGGTTTTACAGTTATGAATAAGAGTTAGGGTTAGAATTATGGGATAGGTGTTGTCCTCAGGGTAAGTATTATTCATTAACGTTAGGATAAGGGGTTAGGGTTAGGGTTATGGTGAGTTTTACATGTTAAGGTGAGCAATAGGATCAGGGTCAGATGTTATGATCAGGGTTATGGTTATGGGTTAGGGGCAGTGTTTATGCTTAGGGCACAGGCCCTGTCTTCACTAGGTGGGGGGGCTCGGAGGCTGGGATTGTCACCAGGAACCCACTCTATCGTATGCTGGGTATGGGCCTCTGGGTTTCATGCAGGGCACAGTGGCAGAGCCTCCTTTCATGCATGGCATGGGAGGATTGTAGGCTTTCTAAACTCTGAGAAAGCAAGAAGTCTCAGAATTAGATTTAGGGTTAGGATTATGGTTAGGGTTAGGGATGAAGTTTAGTGTTAGGGAGAGGGCTTAGTGTTAGGGATTAGGGTTTGGTACAGGGTTAGGGTTAAGTGTTCGGCTTAGGGGTAAAGATTAGGATTAGTGTTAGGTTTAAGGGTTAGCTGAGGGTTAACGGTTAGGGTTAAGGTGAAGGGTTAGGGTTAGGGTTTAGGGTTAGGATTAGGGGTTCGTGTTAGGTTTAGGGTTACACTTAAGTGTTAGGGTTTAGGTTCAGGTTTAGGGTTCATGGTTAAGGTTATGTTTAGGGGTTAGGTTTAGGGGTTAGGTTTGGTGTAAGGGTATAGTGTTAGTGAAGGGAGTTTGGGTCAGGGTTTCTGTTTAGGGTAGGGGTTAGTGTTAGGACTTAGATTTAGCGATTAGTTTAAGGTCAGAGGACCTGTTTAATCTATGGTGAGAAGGGTGTGGAATCGGTCGCTGAGACACCACAGCATTGTACCCTGGGCCTTGGGCTCAGACGTACATGCAGGAATCAGGGGGAGCCTGTTCTCATGCATGGCATGGTTGTATTGTAGGCTTGGTTAACTCTTAGAATGGAAGAAGTGTGAGAATTAGGGTTATGGTTAGGGTTAGGGATTTGGGTTTAGGAGAGAGTGTTCAAATGAGGGTTAGGGGTTAGGCATTAGGGGTTAGGGTTAGTGTTAGGGTTAGGGGTTGGGGTGAGGGTTGGGTTAGGGGCTAGGGTTAGGTTTAGGGTTGGGGTTAGTGTTAGCGTTCGAGTTAGGGATTAGAGTTAGGGTTAAGGGATAGGATTAGGGTTAAGAGTTTGGCTTAGGGTTCAGGTTAAGGGTTAGGGTTATGGTTAAAGATTAGTGTTAGTTTAAACAGTTACAGTTAGGTTTAGGGTTAAATTTTAGGGTGAGGGCTTTTTAAACTCTGAGAGAGGAAGACGTCTGAGATTAAGATTTAGGGATAGGATTATGGTTAGGATTAGGGATGACGATTAGTGTTAGGGTGAGGGCTTAGGGTTAAGGGTTAGGGATAGAGTTAGAGTTAAGGTTAGTGTTAGTTTTAACGGTTAAAGTTAGGTTTAGGGTTAAGGTTTATTGTCAGGGTTAAGGTCAGGGGTTAGGGTTTCGTACAGGGTAAGAGTTAAGTGTTAGGTTTAGGGTTAAAGATTAGCATTATGGTTAGTGTTAAAGGTTAGTGTGAGGGTAAAAGTTTAGGGTTAAGTTTAAGGGCTAGGGTTAGGGGTTAGTGTTAGGGTTAAGGGGTCTTGTTAGGTTTAGGGTTACAGTTAAGTGTTATGGTTAGTGTTAGGGGTTACGGTTAAGCTTAGGGTTCATGGTTAGTGTAACATTTAGGGGTTAGGGCTAGGGTTAAATGATAGTGTTAGAGTTAAGGCTTAGGCTTTGGGTAAAGGTTTAGGGATAGGTTTACGGGTTAGGGTTAGTGTCAGGGTTAAATGTTAGGGTGAGAGTTAACAGTTATGGTTAGGGTTATTGGTTAGGGGTTGTGTTTATGCTTAGGGCACGTGCCTTGTCTGCACTAGGCGGAGAGGTTAGGGGGCTAGCATATTCGCCGGGAAATCACTCTATCGTATGCTGGGTATTGGCCCCTGGACACAGTGGCAGGGCCTCCTTTCACACATGGCATGGGAGGATTATAGGCTTTCTAAACTCTGAGAAAGAAAAAGTCTGAGAATTAGATTTAGGGTTAGGATTATGGTTAGAATTAGGGATGAAGTTTAGTGTTAAGGTGATGCCTTAGGGTTAGGGGTTAGGTTTAGGGTCAGAGTTAAAGGTCAGTGTTAGGTTTAACAGTTACAGTTAGGTTTAGCGTTAAGGTTTAGTGTTAGGGTTCAGTTTAGGGGATAGGTTTTGGTACAGGTTAAGGTTTAAGTGTTAAGTTTAGAGTTAAAGATTACAATTAGGGTTAGGTTTAAAGGTAAGTGTGAGGATTAACGGTTAGGGTTAAGCATGAGGGTTAGGGATTAGGTTTAGTGTTAAGGGTTTATGTTAGTTTAGGGTTAGAGTTAAGTGTTATGGTTAGGGTTAGGGGTTAGGGTTAGATATAGGGTGCATGGTTAGGGTTACGTTTAGGGGTTAGGGTTACGGGTTAGGTTTAGGGTGAGTGTTTGGTGTTAGTGTTGGGCATTAGGATAAGGGCTTAGGTTTAGGGTTAGCATTTAGGTTTAGTGTTAGGGCTTAGATTTAGCGGTTAGTTTAAGGGCACAGGACCTGTTTAATCTATGGTGAGAAGGGTGCAGAATTGGTCCCCTTGACACCACACCATCGTACCTGGGCCTTGGGCCCAGACCTACATGCAGGACTCAGGCGGAGCCTCTTCTCACTCATGGCATGGCTCTATTGTAGGCTTGGTGAACTCTGAAAATGGAGGAAGTGTGAGAATTAGGGTTATGGTTATGGTTAATTGTTTGGGGTTAGGGGTTAGGGTTCGAGTGTGGTTCAGGGGTTAGAAATTAGGAGTTAGTGTTAGTGTTAGTGTTAGGGTTAGGGGTTAGGGGTTAGTGTTGGTTTAGGGGCTAGGGTTAGATTCAGAGTTAGGGTTAGTGTTAGGGTTAGGGTTAGGGATTATGGTTAGGGTTAGGAATTAGGGTTAGGGTTAGGCTTAAGGGATAGGATTAGGGTAAAGGGTTAAGGCTTAGGGTTAGCATTAGGGATTAGGGTTAGGGTTAAATGTTAGGGTTTTGGTCTGATTTAAGGGTTAGGGTGAGCGTTAACAGTTAGGGTTAAGGTTAATTGTTAGGATTGGGGGTTAGGCTTAAGGATTCGTATTAGGGTTAGGGTATAAGGGTGAGACTTAAGTCTTATGGTTAGGGACAGGGCTTTTGGTTAGGGATAAGGGTTAGGAGTTAGGGTTACTTTTAGGCATAGGGTAGGATTAGGGGTGAGGGTTAGGGTTAGGGTTAGTGTTAGGGTTGTTGGTAGTGTTAAGGTTAGGGTTAGCAGTTTAGAATTAGGGTTAGGGATTAGGTTTTATGGTTATGGCTAAGATTTAGGGTTAGAATTATGGGATAGGCGTTGTTCTCAGTGTAAGTGTTATGCATTAACTTTAGGAGATGCGGTTAAAGTTAGGGTTACAGTGTGGTCTACATGATAAGGTGAGCAGTAGGATCAGGGTTAGGTGTTACGTTCAAGGTTAGGGTTATATGTTAGGCGTACTTTTTATGCTTAGGGCACGGGCCCTGTCTGCACTAGGCGGGAGGATTAGGGGTCTAGGATTGTGGCCGAGAACTTTCTCTATCGTACACTGGGTATGGGTCCCTGGGTTTCATGCAGGACACAGTGGCAGAGCCTCTTTTCACGCATGGCATGGGAGGATTGTAGGCTTTCTAAACTCTGAGAAAGCAAGAAGTCTGAGAATTAGATTTAGGGATAGGATTATGGTTAGTGTTAAGGATAAAGTTTAGCATTAGGGTGAGGGCTTAGGGTTAGGGGTTAGAGTTACGGTCAGGGTTAAAGGTTAGTGTTAGGTTTAATGGTTACAGTTAGCTTTAGGATCAAGTGTTAGGGTTAAGGTTAAGGTTAGGGGTTAGGTTTTGGTACAGGGTAAGGGTTAACTGTTAGGTTTAGGGTTAAAGATTACGATTAGGGTTAGGCTTAAGGGTTAGTGTGAGAGTTAACGGTTAGGGTTAAGGTTAAGTGTTAGGGTTAGTGGTTAAGTTTAGGTTTAAGTGTTCGTGTTAGGTTTAGGGTTAGAGTTAAGTGTTATGGTTAGGGTTTGGGGTTAGGGTTAGGTTTAGGGTTCATCGTTAGGGTTACGTTTAGGCATTAGGGTTATGGGTAAGGATTAGGGTAATGGTTTAATGTTAGTGTTGGGCGTTAGGGTCAGGGCTTAAGTTTAGGGTTAAGGGTTAGTGTTAGAGTTAGCGTTAGGACTTAGATTTAGAGGTTATTTTAAGGGCACAGGACCTGTGTAATCTATGGTGAGAAGTGTGCAGAATGGGTCATCGCCACACCACACCATCGTACCCTAGGCCTTGGGCCCAGACCTACATGCAGGTCTCAGGCAGAGCCTCTTCTCACGCATGGCATGGTTTTATTGTAGGCTTGGCTAACTCTGAGAATGGAGGAAGTGTGAGAATTATGGTTATGATTAGGGTTAGGTGTTTGGGGTTAGGGGTTAGTGTTCGCGTGAGGGTTAGGTGTTAGGGATTAGGGGTTAGGGTTAATGTTAGCATTAGGGGTTAACGGTTAGGGTTGGGTTAGGGACTAGAGATAGATTTAGGGTTGGGGTTAGGGTTAGGGTTAGGGTTAGGGGTTAGGGTTAGGGTTAAGGGATAGGATTAGGGTTAAGGGTTAAGGCTTAGGGTTAGCATTAAGGGATAGGGTTAGGGTTAAGGGTTAGGGTTATGGTCCGAGTTAAGGGTTAGGGTGAGGGTTAACAGTTAGGGTTAGGGTTATAAGTTAGGGATAGTGTTAGGTTTAAGGTCTAGGGTTAGGGTTAGAGGTAGCTTTACTGCTAAGATTAGGTCTCGGCATTAAGGTAAGGGTTAGTGTTAGGGTTAAGGGTTAGGGTTAGGTTTAATTGTTAGGATTAGGATCAGAATTAAGGGTTAGGCTTAGGGTTAGGGGATAGGGTTAGGGTTTAGGGTAAACTTTTAAGGTTATGTTTAGGGATAAGGTTAGGGTTAGCGTTTAAGGTTAGGGTTAGTATTAGGGTTGTTTGTAGGGTTAAGGTAATGTTTAGTGGTTAGAATTAGGGTTAGGGATTAGGGGTTACTGTTATGGCTAGGAGTTAGGGTTAGAATTAAGTGATAGGGGTTGTTCTTAGCATAAGTGTTATGCATTAATGTTAGGATAAGTGGTTAAAGTTAGGTTTACGGTGAGGTTTATGTGTTAAGGTGAGCAATAGGATCAGGGTTAGAATTATGAGTGAGGGGTAGGGTTTTGCTTAGGGTATGGGCCCTGTCTGCCCTAGGAGTGGGATTGAGGGGGATGCGATTGTCACCAGAAACCCACTCTATCGTATGCAGGGTATGGGCCCATGGGTTTCTTGTAGGACACTCTGGCAGAGCCTGATTTCACGCATGGTAAAGGAGGTTTGTAAGCTTTCAAATCTCTAAGAAAGTAAGAAGTCTGAGAATTAGATTTAAGGTTAGGATTATCGTTATGGTTAGGGATGAAGTTTAATCTTAGGGTGAGGGCTTCGGGTAAGGGGATACGGTTAGTTTTAGGGTTAAAAGTTACTGTTAGGTTTAACAGTTACAGTTAGACTTAGGGTTTAGGTTTAGGGTTAGGGTTAAGCTTAGGGGTTATGGTTTGGTACAGGGTTAGGGTTAAGTGTTAGGGTTAGGGTTAAAGATCATGACAAGGGTTAGAGTTAAGGGTTAGTTTGAGTGTTAACAGTAGGGTTAAGGATAACTTTTAGGGTTAGGGGTTAGGATTAGTGTTAGGGCTGAGATTTAGCGGTTAGTTTAAGGGCACAGGACCTGTTTAATCTATGGTGAGAGTGGTGCACAGGGTCGCTGCGACACAACACCACCGTACGCTGGGCCTTGGGCCAAGACCTACATACAGGACTCAGGTGGAGCCTCTTCTCACGCATGACATGGCTGTATTGTAGGCTTGGTTAACTCTGAGAATGGAAGAAGTGTCAGAAATCGGGTTAGGGCTGGCTGTAGGTGTTTTTAACCCCTAACCCTAACACTAACCCCCTAATCCTAACCCTAACACTAACCCCAAGGTTAAATCTAACCTTAACCCCTACGACAACCCTAACCCTAACCCTAACCCCTCTCACTGTAGAATAAACAGGTCCTGTGCCCTTAAACTAACCACTAAATCTAAGCCCTAACATCAACCCTAACCTCTGAACCTAAACCTAAGCCCTGAGCCTAAAGCCCAACACTAACTCTAAACTCTTACCCTAAAGCTAATCCCTAACCCTAATGCTAACCTCTAAACGTAACCCTAACTGTGAACCCTAAACCTAACCCTAACCTCGAGCGCTAACCATAGCACTTAACTCTAACCCTAAACCTAACATGAACCCTTAATCCTAATACTAACCCTAACCCTAACTCTTAACTTTAACCTTGACTGTTAACCCTCACACTAA
>NW_027182961.1:0-2500 GCF_041146395.1 Eulemur rufifrons
ACGAGCACTCCGGACGGTCACATAGGGAGAGCGACGGGCTCTCTTCCCCCCCCCCTGTGGTTTTCTACCTTTTGTTGCGGTTTTTTCCCTCAGTGGATAGAGGAGGAGACACAGGGGGCTCAGCCGGCATGCGAGTGGGTTTATCATCCTCTGTGAGTATCAACACGCGACACCACCTAAGTGAAGGAACACACCGGTGTTTCATGTGATGTGGCTCAATGCCTGGCAGATACGAGCCTTTGCAGGCCTCCTCGTGATCGACAGGACGTCGCCTTGGACACGGACACATCTTGTCCCTCCCTCCCGAGGCGATAGGCGGTTCCGTACCTCCTCGGGGCCAGGGCACAGTCTGCCTAGGCACCTACAACACGTGTGGCAACAGCCTCGATGGCTCTGCCATGAGAACGAACTCCCGTGGCACGGGGGTGGGGTGGGGGGGGGGTCGGGTGCTGAAGAATTCAGCTGAGTGAAGGAATGCCACGGGATTCAGAGTGCCATCGGTGGGCTGAGAGGCGAGCAGGGCGGGCTTTGAAAGGGTAACATTCTCCCTGCCTTCCGTCTGGCTGTGAATACAGAACGTACACGCCAGGCGGGGTGGCTCACGCCTGTAATCCTAGCACTCTGGGAGGTAGAGGCGGGTGGATCGCTCAAGGTCGGGAGTTCGAGACCAGCCTGAGCAAGAGCGAGACCCCCATCTCTACTAAAAATAGAAAGAAACTATATATCTAAAAATATATACAGAAACAGTATCTAAAAATATATACAGAAAAATATTAGCCGGGCACGGTGGCGCATGCCTGTAGTCCCAGGTACTCGGGAGGCTGGGGCAGTAGGATCGCTTGAGCCCAGGAGTTTGAGGTTGCTGTGAGCTAGGCTGACGCCACGGCACTCTAGTCTGGGCAACAGAGTGAGACTTTGTTTCAAAAAAAATAAAATAAAATAAAAAAAAAAAATATATATATATATATATATATATATATATAAATATATACACACACACACACACACACGTATATCCAATTAGCTGGGCATGCTGGCACATGCCTGTAATCCCAGCTACTCGGGAGGCTGAGGCAGTCTGATCGCTTGAGCCCAGGAGTTTGAGATTGCTGTGAGC
This sequence comes from Eulemur rufifrons, assembly GCF_041146395.1. Classification (NCBI taxonomy): domain Eukaryota; kingdom Metazoa; phylum Chordata; class Mammalia; order Primates; family Lemuridae; genus Eulemur; species Eulemur rufifrons. The sequence continues at coordinate 1,118 of NW_027182961.1, forward strand.
TAGGCTGACGCCATGGCACTCTAGCCAGGGCAACAGAACGAGAGACTCTGTCAGAAAGAAAAGAAGAGCGAGAGCGAGAGAGCGAGAGAAAGAAAGAAAGGAAGGGAGAGAAAGGAAAGAGAAGGAAGGGGGGGGAGAGAGAGAGAGAGAGAGAGAGAGGAGAAAACTATTAAAAAATTCGGGACCAGATCCATCGGTCGGTACTCAGAAGCGTGACGATCGGGTGTTCCCGAGCACGTGTGAGATGTGTCTTCTCCCTGACGCCGCGTTTCCTCCACACACACATCACCCATCTGCCGTGGAAAAAAAGCAACAAAAAGAGAGAAAGAGATTAAGAAGGGAAAATGGAAACAGGGCAAAAGAGGAAGAAAGAAAGAAATTTCGAAAAAAAGAGACCAAAGTCACAGCGAGAAGGAAGAATACTGAGCCCAGAGCGACACCTAGTGACCACACCGTCACAAGCACCCTAGGGCCCCAATTCGCCAGAGACATCTGGTGGACCCCAGGGCAACATGTGGTCGACCCGGGGCCATGGCGTCTGCAGCCGATTCCCAGGCGGGCACACGAGCCCGGGGAAACTCATTCTCAGCGCGGGGAGGAGGGGAGGGGAAATAATAGCAAAGTCACACCAGATCCCTTTCTAGTTCATAAACGTGTTGATTGCGTGTTCACGCGCACGTGTGAGAAGGGCCTCCTGGTGTGTCGGCACGTCACCCGCGTGACGTGAAACCATGAATCCGGGGGGGGGGAGCGGAAAGGCGGGCAGGAAAAGGCAAAGAGAGAATAGATAAAATGAAAGGACCAAAAAGAAAGTCACACAGCAGGGTAGGGGAGTGAGAGCAAGTCGAGAGACTGCAGACAGAAACTCCGAGAGGAGAGGAATGCTCCGGAGCGCCCCCTCGCCCCGCGCGAGAAGAATACCGATCGCAGGGTGACCCCTAGGGGCAGCGAGGCCAGAGAGACCAAATCCGTCCCGAAGCCTCCCTGTCAGGACGACAACCACAGACCAGACATCTGGTCAACCACCCAAGGACCAGACATCTGGTCAACCAGCGAACCCATGCGGAGGCCGCATGCAGCAGCGACATCTGCACGACCACTCAGGGTGCTCCCTGCCGGGAGGGTGTGTCTCTATGTGTGTGTGTCCGGGGGGGGGGAGATTGCGATGAAAGTCACGCCAGGTCCCGGGATAGTTCGTGAGCGTGATAATTGCGTGTGTGTGGAGAAAAAAGGGGGCGGGGCGATAGGGAGTAAAGAAAGGAGGAGCGGGCGAGCGGAGGGGTGGGGAAGGAGAGGGAGTCGAGAAGCCCGCAACCGCAGCGCCCCCTGGCGGTGATCCCCCTCCATAGCATCGATGGGGCCAGCCCCGCAGAGACTAAGTGC
>NW_027182961.1:15000-35000 GCF_041146395.1 Eulemur rufifrons
GTCAGGTTCGGGCAGCGCAGTCGGGCGAACGCTCGTCGCGGGGCGGTCGGCAGCCGTGAGGAAGAGAGAAGGAGCACCCTTTCGAACAGGGATGAGACCCCGCGAGGGCGAGGCACGAGAGCCCGTGGGGAGGCGAGACCTGCGCCGCGACCGGGCCACTGGGGAAACAACGCCACGGGATCCCACCGCCCCAAACCCGAGAGCGGTCCCGCAACGCGCCCGTGACGCCAGCCGGCCAAAGCCTTCGGCACCCCTCGACCCTCCCAACGGGGCCACGGCCTCACCACCGGGGCGTCCCAGAGCGACGCCGGCCTTCGGCCCTCGGCCCGCACGCCACCGCGCCTAATCCCATTCTCGTCCGTTTCCCAATCCTGTCTCGCTCCGGGGAGCACCGTGCACCGGTGGAACGACCCCCTCGTTGGCCGGGCGGTCCCCCCAGCCGCAATCCACAGGCGCCAGCACGGGAGCGCCCATCCATCCGCGGCCTGGCACGGGACCGGGTGGAGGGCCGCACGCTCACAGGGGATGGGGAGGGGGCGCGAGACGGGCCGCACCACCACCCCCTTCCCCCAGCGCACACCGGGGCGACCCGCGGCCGGGGCACGCAGCGCACACACGCGGGCGCCCTTCACAGCTGGAACGCCGGCCCGGCCCGGCGTGACCCTCCCCCAGAGTTCAGGGGGGAGGCGCGGACCACGTTAGGCGAAGAGTGGCACTCGGCCCCCACCGCGGGGGCCGGCGGACCGCTCCCCCCCACGGCAGGGGAGGAGGGAACTCTGCCCACGCACAACTGGCAGCCGCAGGGGCGGCGGCTGACGACGCGCAGAGAGGCGGCGGGCTGGGGGATCCGACAAACCCCAGAAGAGGACACGCCTCCACGATCGCTAGAGAAGACGCTTTCTCGCCGAAGGTGGATCGCCCCCGACCCCCGGTCGCCCCCGTAAGGGCCCTGGGCGGAGGCGTTCAGGCACGCCCCGGGGGAGGTGTGGGGGGGGTCTGCGGCATGGGGCAAAACACGCACGGTTGGCGACTCCTGAGCGTTCGCGGTCGGGGCCCCTGGTCCAAAAGCCCCCTCACTTCGAGGGGAACACTCCCCCGTCGGTATGGGAGAGGGGTCACCGAGGCAGACCAGGCCGGTGGCAGAGGCCCCCCACGGGGCCGGCCGGCACCACGTCGCCGGCCCAGCCCCACCACGATCGCCCACACGACCGTGCAACCACCCCCCCCTCGGGCAGGGTGGGAAGAGCACAAGCCGTGCGCTCGCCTTTCGAAGTCCGCCACGCACACATCGTGGGGACGCCGAGACAACGCCCCCCGCCCGCCCACGCAGCGCAGGAGGATGCCTCTAGGCTTGCCCGCCTCGACCCCCCCAACCCCAAGCACGCTGCTCGAGGGTGTACCCAACGCAGCAGACGCTGCAGCGGCGACCAGAGGGGGACGCCGGGAACGAGGACGACAACCACCGCTCGGTTTCGGGCACCTTGGAGAACAACCCGGTGCGCTCCGGGGGCACCACAAAAGGGCCACACAGACCCAGCAGCCGCGCGCCAAACGGGGCGCGCGACCGGGCGGGCGGCACGGCCCCGCACCCGTCCGTCGCGGGCAGGGGGGACCCCGGCCAGGCAACAGCCACACAGGGCGAGCGAGGGCTGCCCGCTGCGTCAAGAGGACTCACGACCCCCCGCCAACGCCACGAGGCCGAGGGCGGGGCGACCGCGGTCGGGCCGGATAGTCTCGCACCCGCGCCTCCCACGCACCGCCCGCAGGCGGGGAAGGAGAGGTGAGGTGCCCGCGGGCAGAACGAGAAGAGCGGCCACCATTCACCATGAATGGACCGTCCCTCGCCTGGCACGCGGCTCAAGGCCCGGGAGAGCGCGACGTCACCACATCGATCAGGCCCCGAGGACGGGGAGGGTTGGGGGAGGTCAGTCAGACCGGCGAGGACAGCGATCGGAGGAGCCCGCTTCAGCCTCGCCAGCCCCGCCTCCCAAGCACAACCCAAAGACGAGGACCGCCTGACACGCAACGGCACAGAGCCAGCGGGGTAAGGGGGAAGGTTGCCGCAAACCTCCCCCCCTCCCCCGGGTGCCGTCTCTCGAGGGGACAAGAGACCAACGCGAGAGGCGGGCACCACCGTCGGGACACTCCGACGCCCTAGAGCCGGCGCGCGGGCCCAGGCGGTCAGCTCAAAGGGAACAGGGCAGGGCGCTGGATCCCCAGGAACCCAGAACCCTGTCCGCGTGCGGAGGCCCAACCCCTCCAGCGACAGTCGCCGAAGGACAGCGTGTCAGTACTAACCTGCAGGCGGAAGATGACGATATGAGGTGATCAAAAACACCGCGCAGGAAGACGGGGACCGAGCCACTTGAACACGCCTGCCCCCACGACACTCGACACGGCCACCTGTCCCCAGCAGGTCCCCAGCGCCAGCAGACAAGGGGCACTCAGGGACATCTGGTCGGCCCCCGTGGCGTAGAGGGCCAGGGAGGCCCTCACCGTCCACGCGCGCCACCCAGGGCCCAGCACGGGGACTTGTGGAGGAGAAAACATCGGGACGGGACCGCCACGGCCCACGAGCGGCCGCGGGCCGACAGGGGTCGCCCTCGCCGGCCACCCAGGGCCACCCAGGGCCCGGTCCCCGGCCCCAGCACGGGGACTTGTGGAGGAGAAAACATCGGGACGGGACCGCCGCGGCCCACGAGCGCCCGCGGGCCCACAGGGGTCGCCCTCGCCGGCCACCCGCGCCACCCAGGGCCCGGTCCCCGGCCCCAGCACGGGGACTTGTGGAGGAGAAAACATCGGGACGGGACCGCCGCGGCCCACGAGCGCCCGCGGGCCGACAGGGGTCGCCCTCGCCGGCCACCCAGGGCCACCCAGGGCCCGGTCCCCGGCCCCAGCACGGGGACTTGTGGAGGAGAAAACATCGGGACGGGACCGCCGCGGCCCACGAGCGCCCGCGGGCCCACAGGGGTCGCCCTCGCCGGCCACCCGCGCCACCCAGGGCCACCCAGGGCCCGGTCCCCGGCCCCAGCACGGGGACTTGTGGAGGAGAAAACATCGGGACGGGACCGCCGCGGCCCACGAGCGCCCGCGGGCCGACAGGGGTCGCCCTCGCCGGCCACCCGCGCCACCCAGGGCCCGGTCCGCGCCCCCAGAGTAGGACTCGGAGGAAGCCACGGACGACTGGGTGCCACTCACAGGGCTGTCCCTGCCTCCCGAGCGGGAACCAGGGAAAATGGGTAGGAAAGGCGAGGCCGAGGGAGAGGGACACGCATGCACGGGACGGCGGCCGGTCGCCGGACACCCTCCTCTCCCGTCCGCGTGTGCCGTCTCCTTCCTGTCCCCGCGGGGTGGGTCGGGTCTCCAAAGCGGCCACAGCGTGCTGGTCGACCTGCCCGGGCAGCCCCGCAAGCCGCCTGGCTGGCTGAGCCTGGAAGCGCGGCGACAACGTCCTCCCGCCACACAGCCCTGCAGGCCCAAGCTCTGCCTCCCAGATGTCCCAGCCGGCGTCCCGGCACGAACCAGATGGCCCCGCGAAGGCTGCTTGCTTCCCGGAACTCAGCCTCGCTCGCATCGGGGACTGTCCCCTGCTTTGCCTGCTGCACCGAAGATTCAGAGGACAAGAGACTTGTAGAAAAGCGGCCGCCAGGTGGAGCCCGACCACAACCGGCGCCAGCCACCAGAGGTCTGCTGCAAAACACGGGGCAACCCTCTGGAGCCCATCATTTCAGAGTCCAGAAGGTCCCCCGGGGGCATCAAACACAGTCCCCCTACTCCCCACGGAAGCCATCGAAAAATGACGGGTCAGTCTAGGGCCACGCCACCCTGAACGCGCCCAATCTCGTCTGATCTTGGAAGCTAAGCAGGCCCCGGCCTGGCTAGCACTGGGATCAAAGAAAGGATGGGTCGGCCCGACCACCGACATCGTCCACCAAACCCGTCTCTGCACAGACCACAACATAGCCGAGAGACAGACAGGCAGAAACAGAAAGAGAGAAAGGGAGAGAAAGGAAAAGAACAGAAAGAAAAGAGACGGAGAAACAGAGAGAGAAAGTCAGAAAGAAGAAAACAGTAAATAAGAAAAGACAGGAAGAGGGCACGGGGAAGAAAGAAAAAGGAAGGGAGGAAGGAGATAGGAAACACAGAAAGACAGAAGGAAAGAAGAAATAAGGAAAGAAAAGACAGGCAGAAAGAAAGAGAATGAGAAAAAGGAAGGAAGGATGGAAGCAGAAAGAAAGAAGAAAGAAAGAAAGACAGACAGAGACAGAAGGAGGGAAAAGAAAGAAAAGAAAAAGAAAGGAAGTTAAGAGAGAAAAAGAAAGAGCACGGAAAGATGGAAAGAGAAAAAGATAGAGAGAAGGAAGGAGAGAGACAGTATAGAAAGAGACAGAAAGGAAGAAGGAAGGAGAGAGAAAGGAGAGAATGAGAAAGAAAGAAGGTAGGAAAGTAGAAAGGGGGAAGAAAGATGGAAAAAACAGAGATAGAAACACAGGATAACAGGAGAAAGGAAGAGAGGAAAGAAATACGGAAGGAAGGAAGGCAGGCAGGCAGGAAGGAAGACAGGAAGACTGAAAGAAGGAAAGAACAAAGAAGTAAAGAAAAGGCAGAAGGAGGAAGAGAAAGAAAGAAAGGGGGGGGGGAGAGATGATAGGATGAGAAAACCTTTCTGTCGTGGAATCATAAAACCCCTTCCTATCTTAGGATCATGAAACCCAGGGTGGAACTATGATACACTTCACATTCTCAGAGCACGCCGGCTGGTGAAACAAAGAAAGAAGTCAGGGACAGAGAGAACACATTCACGGGGCCTGGCCGGGGGCCAGGGTGGGGCGGCCCGAGGCTGTCGCCAGAGCCATCTCTGTGGCAGGACGTCGCAACACGCCTACCGGATTTTCCCATAACGCTCGCCCGCCGCCAGGTGACCCCCGTCATCCACCGATCCAAGTGTCAGCCTGGAAAGGACGGGCTCCCTCGTGGGGGAGGGAGCGTGGGGGCGGGAGTGGGTACACACTGGGTCGCAGGCCTCCTCCCGGCCCCTCTCGGACCACGTCTCTCAGCCCTCGGGCACACTCCCCACCACTAGTCGACCAGAGAGCCCCCGGGGGCGGGGGGCCGGAGGGGGGCGTCCACGGCAGGGAGAGAGGACAGGGACCCATCGGCCCGTGCTAGATGCCACGGGTGGAGGCAGGACCTGCTGAAGACACACGAACAGTACGGAGAGGTTCAGAGCGGGGCCTAGGCGCAGCCACTCACGATGATCTCACAGTTGGACTATCTGTCACGGTGGACCGAAGCGCATGAAGTGGGCGCTCCCGGAAACGGCGGTGTGTGTGTGTGTGTGTGTGTGTGTGTGCGCGCGCGCGCGCGCGCGTGTGCCTGTGTGTGGGAGGGAGAGAGAGAGAGAGAGAGAGAGAGAGAGATGGGAGAAGACGGTCGGTACATTCGCTCACTCCTGTACCCGGGCCAGTCGTTTCTCCCGAAGGACAGAAATCCATAAAACACCCACGTCTAAAGAGTGTTTACACAGAGCTAACCCTAGGTCGAATCAGTCTGGAGTCGAGTGCGGGGAATCCTATGGTCCCAAACTGGGACTCCAGTCCCGGCCCCATAGCAAAAGGGGGTCATTTCTCAGAAAACGCACGCACACAGAATCGGGTAACGTTTATACAATTTTATACCGTGGTAGTGACTTCCTTCCCCGCCCCCGTGTTCTTAGGATCGGTCTCACTACATAGTACTTTTTTTTTTTTTTTCTGAGCTTTATTTTATTTTATTTTATTTTACTGTCATTTCGTTAGAGATGATGGGGAGGGGTGGCGGGGGAGCAGGGCATAGTTCACTCACTGGAAGCCTCAAACTCCTGGGCTCCAGCGATCCTCCTTCCTCAGCCTCCCAAATCGCTGGGGCTACAGGCGTGTGCCACCATGCCCGGCTAATTTTTTTCTATTTTTGGTAGAGACGGGGGTCTTGCTTTTGCCGAGGCAGGTCTCGAACTCCTGACCTCAAGCGGTCGGTCCTCCTCCCCGCCTTGGCCTAGGATTACAGGCGTGAGTCACCAAGCCTGGCCTGGATCGGTTTTTAATAGGTAAGGTCTACGAGACATCCCAGTCCAAACATCGATTCGGTGGGTCTCTACAGGACTCCGGGCGGAGATCCGATCTGGGGTTTACAACGTGGAGAATTAAGGCCTGGCTAGCAAAGAGCCCAGTGACTGAAGAGGGACGATGCTCGTCAGTCGTACAGAGCCTGAAAAGATGCAACACGGGGAAACGTTTCCAGGTTCCTCTCAGAAGAGGATGTCAGATGAGATGCCGAAACGAAAAGAATGGGTTCAAGCCAAAAGGAAAAATAGATAAATAAGTCAATAAATAAAACTACGGGAGACAGCCAGGAGACACTGTTTCCTCAGAAATGGCTAGGAAGCCTCCCAGGATAACCTGGATAGCAGCATATGTTCCTCCTCCTCCTCCGGCTCCCTCTCTTGTGTTCGTGTTTGTTTTCTGTAAACGCCAAGATGGGGCAGGGGTGGGGGACACCACGCCGGGTGGGCGAGCAGATCACCCTTCCCACCACAGGAGGGAGCACACACACACACACACACACCCACCCACCCACCCCAGGTCATCACTCTGTAGTTCCGCGTGAGTGAGGTGAGGCCCGGAACGGTGCTAGTAGCTTTCCAAGTGGTCAAAAAGAATGCACAATAACTGGACCGAGGCCTGTCTGGACGCTGTAAAGGCCCACTTGAAAACTTATGCTTGCTCGCTAGGTGACCGATGTCCGCTTGACCTATGTCTGTAATTGGAAATACGTACCTTGCGGAGATAAAACAAAGCAATTAACTTGTAACTAAGTGTTTAAACTTTCCAGCTGCCTGTCGTAAAATTGATTGTGCTTGCTTAACGCCTGAAAGAATGTTCCTTAATTGGAGCTATCTGTTTCTGTAAACCTGCTCGCTTAAAGACTGTAACCGAAACGAAACGGGGGCCCGAGGCTGGTCCCGGACCACACAGCTGCGGAGTAGGTGGTATAGTGTTGTTTCAACCGCCGTGCCTAAAGTCACGGAGCTCTAGCTTAGGATAGTCTGAAACCTTCCTGCTTTTTTCGGCTCGGGGCCATTCTCTGTACCTGTACCCTAACAGGGCAGGGGGTGGTCGCTGGCCAGCTAATGTGGACTCATGACTTGGCTCAATTCGGTCTCTAGGTTGTCCTGTCTCGCACTCCGTACTATAACAGATGCCACACCGGTTCAACCCAGCTCTGAAGGAAAGAAATGCCGAGCGTTCCACTAGCCGGAGGAAGGCAAAACGCACCTCTGCCTTCCTCTGAGGGCACGTCTGAGTGAACGGGTCGTTCTCCCTGCCCGTCACCCCAAGCCCCTCATCCCGGACCCCACCACACCCGGCCTTGACCTCCTCGGCCCTGCCCACCAGGCCCCATCATGGCCTCTGGAGCCTGGGCTCTCTCTCTCTCCAGGCACTGGCACTGCCCCCCGCCCCCACCCCGGGACCTGAGATCCAGGGCCTCTGTCTCCCAGGCCTCCCAGCTGTCTTGACTTGCGGACTCAGTGCCTGCTCTGCCAGAGAGACCTCTTGCTGCGGGGTGGCTCTCAGTGGCTGCATCTCAGCGGTCTAACGTGTCCCCCACCATCCACGTGGCCGCCGGCGTCAGGCTTCGGTGCCGTAGTGCCACCCTGCCTCCCTTCCGGGGGAATCCCACGCTGCCTCAGGCCCATTATGACCTGGAAGAGGCTGCACCTGTGGGGTCTGCCCATTTCCACTACCCCCCCCCCACACACGTCACCCCCCGGTCCCCCCATAGGGGTTAGGAAGAAGGCAACACTTTCTGGTACAAGGGTTGAACTGAAGGGGCGAGTGAGTGGCCACCTGGCAGGGGCATCGCAACAGATGGCTGAAGAAGTCAGCCGCCGAGTGCAGAAATGTCACGGAACTTGGGGTGCCACTGCCTTGCTGAGATAGGGCCAGGGCAGGCTTTAAAAGGCTAAAATTCTGCCTGCCTTTGGTACGTTAATACAGAACCCATGGTCCTTTCTAATTTTTGATTCCCGGAGAGGCAGGAAGTATTCCAAATGGCCACGCCATGGCTTTTCTAAATTGCCCACAAGGCCTTCTCCGACCCAGCGGGTCAGGGGTTTGCTTTGGTGTTACATCGTGGTAAAAGAGACATCCCACAGCAGTGACCATGTCCATCGACTCCGTCGGCGCTCTCAGGCTCGTAGTCCCACTTTTCAGACAAGCCTGGATGGCCACTCCGTGTCACTCTTTGCCAAATGCCAGCCACTCTCCTCCCCGCCCCGCATCCCCCATTTGGCCACCACAACTCTTCATCCCCAGGCGCCCTCCGGTAAAGTGTGCTCCTGTCTGTACACCTACTCCGTTGGGGGCGGGGGGGGGGGGGCGGGAGGTGGCACAAGAGGTGGCTGGTGGCCGGAGCAGGCCCGCCACCTTGAGTGTGTGGAACAGCGCTGAGGATTTCCTAAGGGAAGAAAGAGGGTGGGGAGAGCGAGAGAGCATCTCCTCCTCGTGAACCTCACAGATGATTGAGGACAAACAGGCCTGCACGGGGAGGGGGGGGGCAGGGAGGGTGCCGAGTCTGCACCAGAGAAAATGGCTTTGTGGGGGGGTGGGAGGGGAAGAGGGCAGAAAGATTTTCTGTCTTTTTAAAACTTCCCCCAGGCTTTTGGGAACTTGCAGCCCGGCCTGCATCCCTGAGGCACGTTAACTCTTTGGTTATAACTCCAGGTGGCCCCCAGGGTGGGCGGCCCACAGAGTTCAAGGGATTTCTTCTCAGCAGAGACGGGACCTTTAGAACAGCTAACTGCAGTAATTGCCTGAAGCTGAGAACCAACCCTCCCTCCTTTAAAACCTCTGTATTTCTGCCTAGGCCTATGTTCACGAAATTTGGGGGTTTGAGACTGAGAAGCTCTACCCTATTTATTTCCTCCTTTGTCAGCAAAGTAGACTCTCTGTTTTCTTACTCCTCATACCGCTTGTCCTCGTTATTCGGCCTCGTGGACAAGCAGCTGAGCTTTCGGTCACAAGTCCACACCCCAGGGTGGAGGGGTCCAATCCACCCCTGTCCAGACCTGGGCCCTTCCTGCCTCCCTCTCGAGACGATCTGTTTGGCAGCCCAGCCGCCTTGGACTGGGCCACAAGGAGGACACAAAGTAAAGACCCAGCCCCCCCGCCCCCCCCCCCCACACACACACACACGGCAGTGGCGGTGGGTGGCAGTTCTCCAAGGGTTTGGGGCTTTTCCTGAGGCAGGAGACGGAGGGGACTGATTTCTTTAGAGCTCCGTCCCCTCCCCCATGCGCTGTGCCGCCTGGAAGCGGCAGCTCGCGGGGCGGGGTCGGGGCTGAAAGCGGCTCCGCCCGAGAGAAGCCCGAGGCGGCTACGTGCAAGCGCGCATGCGCAGTCAGCTCGCGGGGCGGGGTCGCGGCTGAAAGCGGCTCCGCCCGAGAGAAGCCCGAGGCGGCTACGTGCGAGCGCGCATGCGCAGTCAGCGCAGTGAGTGGAGGAGGGGTGGAAAACGGCGGAAGGGCTCCGCCGGGGGCCCGGCCATCTGTGCGGCCAGGCTAGGGGTTTGCCTCTTGGGCCGGGAGCTCGTACCCCGCCCCCAGCCCGCAGGCAATCCCGAGGGGCAGAAGCACGACTTGCTGGGCACCTCCTCGGGCGAAGCGGTCGCGGTGGCTGGGTTACGTGGGGCCCAGACGAGTCTCTGGTTCTGGGAGCGGCACCTCCCCCACGCGCCTCTCCTCTTGGGCCTTCACCCCTCCCCCCCCCCCCCCCCCGCTCCGGCCCCAGGGGATGGGAGGAGTGGGGGGCAGGGAGACGACCTCAGGGAGGAGCCAGACCAACTGAATGAAAGCTTTTCATGAACTCGTGTGTCTTTGCCAGGGAAACACCATTTCTGGAGTCTATGAACTAAAATAAAATCTTAAGCCGCCCCCCGCCCGCCACCGCCAGCTGACCCGTCCCGTGGTTGGCCCAGGGAACCCTAGAAAAACCCTTAAACCTGAGCTGCTGCCCCGCAAGGACAGGGGAAGTCAGACACCCCTCCCTGATGGAGTCAGATTTTATAACAATGAGATACTGAATGTCCGACGGGCCTAAGGCCAGGCAAGACAAAGCTTAACGCATATCTAGCAGGCCAACCGTTTACTGAACTACAGGGCACTTGAGTTTTGGGTAAACTGTCCAGTGGCTTGTCTGTGATTAGCAGACCTCCTTACCTTAACTGAAAACATGATGCAAAGCCTTTAGGCAGAGGTTCATTTATGTCATCAATTGCAAATCAAAGAATCTTTAAACCCAGCTGTAAACCTGTAAACACCGCACCCTCCCTCCCCCGCCCCCCCCCCAACTGCCAGATGTCCTGCCTTTTCAGCCCAGACCAATGTACCCCTTCCATGTTTTGATTTGTGATTTTACATGTAATTCCTGTCTCCCTAAAATGTATGAAGCCAAACTGTAACCCACCCCACCACAATGGGTCCGCTTGCTCAAGGCTTCTTGGGCGTAGCTCTCTGGGCCATGATCACGGCCGTTGGGCTCAGAATAAAACTCTTTAAATTATTTTGCAGTGATTTGGGGTTCTTTTCCATGGACGAGTCAATCGTGTTCACATTATTTTAGCCTTGGGAGCTTTTTCTTTTCTATTATGTCTGATCCTGATCGCTAGCCAGGTATTCATTCATATTTTTGGTTGGTGGTGGTGCTCAAGCTCGTCTTTGTACATCCCAGATTGGCGTAAGCCACCGTGAATATGTTTTACACCTTCCAAGAGCTAGCGCTTATTGCCGTATCATAACCAGGGCTCGCAGCAATTTTTCTTTTTTTTTTTTTTAAAGCTGCTTCCACTTTCCACCTAGGTATACATACGAGTATCCCCTTTAAATGAATGCTTGCATCGAGGAACCAGGAAGTGGTTTTTGTTGTTGTTGCTGTTGTTGTTTTCCCCCAGTCATTTATCTGCTCCTCAACCCTCATTATTTATCACACACACACACACACACCCCCACCCCATCTCTGTAGAAAAGCTCACGGAGATTGTTCATCCACCGCGTGCTTTCTGTTGACAGTATCTGAGACGATAAGGAGCACCATGCATTCTGTTCTAAGAGAAAAATTGCATATATCAGTATGATTATATTTTACTTCTTGTGTGAATTTAGTGGATCTCATAAAAGCTGATCTTGATTTTCACAGCAGAGAAAAGTGGGCTTCTGTTTTGGTTTTGTTTTTGTTTTTCTGGAGGGGTGGTGTCTTCACATAAGTGATCATCTTTACAAGTATGCTATATGCGAGAAATTTCAGAAAGCTGCAAAGAGTGACTTGTTGACAATGCTTGCATTGAATGATGTATCTGAATCTGTGAATCGAAGGGGTCAGCATCTGACCAGAAAGCACTGTTAGAAGAAGAGGGGTTTCGGGTCTTTTCCTAAATTGTATCTGCCTAAGGCGGAAAATATTTCTGTTTCCCTATGACATGGTATTTTCCTCACAAGCAGTGTTAATGGCTCCATATGTCTCTAGACTGGCTGCAGAGCAGAGACTCCATGGTCTCCACTACTTGACTCTGTCTGTCCAAGAATGGCCTCCACAGCTCTCCTCTGTGAGATATCCACTCTCAGAGGTGGCACGGTATGGTGGGTAGGGGGATATGCTGGATTTTGAAAACTCAGAGTTTGAACTCCAGTGCTTTATTTCTTAGCAACATGAACTTTGTCAGATCACATCACCCTGCTGAAGCCCAGTCACCTAAAGGGTAGAAAATGCAATGGATAGATTGACGCTTCTCTTCTCTTCTCCTCTCTTCTTTCTCTCTTTCTTTCTTTCCTTGTGTCTTCCTGTCTCTGTCTCTCTCTCTCTCTCTCTCTCTCTCTCTTTCTTTTTGTCTTTTTCTTTTTTTTCTTTTGACGGGCCCTCACTCTGTTTCCCAGACTAAAGTGCAGTAGCATCATCATAGATCACTGCAACTTCAAACTCTTGGCCTCAAGCGATCCTTTCCCCCTAGGCTTCCCAAAGTGCTAGGATGCAGTTTTATTTTTATCTGTGACACCATGGGAGGAAATATCTTTTAGGGTCATAGGGTCAGAAATTTAGATCTCTTCTTTGAACTCATGGTAGCGGCTAACTGGGATTTTCAGTGTGTAAACGTAAGCCACTTGTAATTTCACCAGTACTCCCGTTACTTGTCATCTATTCAGGAGGTGAACTCTTCTTCCCCTACCATCTACTGTTCAAACGCGTTGGCCACAAGGATAATTTGAATATCAGATTCAGAGCACAAATAATTAAGGTCCTGTAGCGTTAATAAGTAAAAGGGGCCACACACAAACCTGTGGAAGTCTGTGTCCCTTCCAGTTTTTTTGTTTGTTTGTTTGTTTTTGGGTCCCCCCCCCCCCCCCGAGACTGAGTCTCACTCTGTTGCCCGGGCTAGAGTGAGTGCCGTGGCGTCAGCCTAGCTCACAGCAACCTCAAACTCCTGGGCTCAGTCGATCCTCCTGCCTCAGGCTCCCCAGGAGCTGGGACCACAGGCATGTGCCACCATGCCCGGCTAATTTTTTTCTATATATTTTTAGTTGTCTGGACAATTTCTTTCTATATTTTTAGTAGAGACGGGGGCGGGGGGTCTCACTCTCGCTCGGGCTGGTCTCGAACTCCTGACTTTGAGCGATCCTCCCGCCTCGGCCTCCCAGAGTGCTAAGTTTACAGGCCTGAGCCAACGCGTCCGGCCTGTGTCCATTCTTTAATGTTGTGTGTTGCTCAGTTATGAAAAGGCAAGGGAACATAAAATCCGAGTTTTAGGGATGACTTATAGGCTCAGTATTCTTTTTTTTTTTTTTTTTTTTTGCCTCCTCTAAGCCTATGTGAATATCAAGGAGGGTAAAAAATTCAGTGTTCTCAGTTCAGTGCCCAACCAACCTCTGTTTCCAGAGTAAAAATTGAGCATCCTATTACACCTTTATTTCCCTTTGGTATGCTAAGGCCCAACTCGGCAGAGAGGTCACTGTTTATTCTCTTGGCTAAGATCACATGTGCCATAGTCTGTCTGCTTTGTCTCCTTTAGGGGTAATCATCCAATCTTACCCGGGCCCCTCACATCCTCGTGACAATAGGCCTCCTTGGTTTACTGAAATAGAAAAGACCGGCTCATCAGCAATGTTTGATCGGTTGCTTCAGAAACAAATGTTGTTCTGCTTTCTTTACTATGTTTTTTTTTTTTTTTTCCTTCTTTCTTCCGTCAGACCCAATCCGATATAGGTGGGAGAGAAGGTAACCGGAGCCTCTTGAAAAACCGAAGTGAACCAAAGCGAGCTCACAGATTCAGATAGAAATCAGGAGGAAGAAAAATTGAGAGATAACATGGATTTTCTGTCTAGCGGGTGTTCTCACACTTCAATTTTACCAGAAGCGTTAGGTAGGATGACGATGACGATAATTGTGACAAACACTATTCTCATTGGACAGATAAGGAGGCAGGCTCAGAGTGACGAGTAACCTGGGCCTAAATAGATCGCTAAGAAGCATCATAGTGTGTTCCTTGGTTACGCTGTTTTGTGAAGCTCAAAAAGTTTGGGGTGCGCGTGCGCGTGCGTCCATGTGCGTACGCAATCATAGGTGTTCTAGTAAAACGGATATGAGGTAGGATTTCCCATACCTTCAATGATTTCATGTCCTGCAGGAACATAATGTTCCGGGATCAGGTTTTTATTCTGCCTTCTGTGCCACATGCTCAACATGCCTGTGACTTTACAGCCGAGACTTGCTCAGGGGGAGCCCATTCTCATCTTCTGGGAGGTTCTGCTAATCTTTAAAAGACAAGGACATAGGAAGATGATCCTATAACAACGACTGTGACCACGATTAAAGGCTTACTGTTTACCACGCGTGCTTCTGTGGGCTTTGCCTGCATTTGCTTTTTCACTCTGCACAATATCCCTGTGGGGTAGGCACCATGATTTCTGCATTTGCAGATGAAGAGGCTGAGGCTCAAGAGGATGTATGACTCGCCAAGTTACCAAACACGGAGTGTCGTCCAGGTAGCCAGTCCAGGCCCCCCGGCTCTGCAGCCACTCTGCAATGCTGATTCTGAGCCTGACCGTTTCATCACTGGTGGCTCCCTGAGAACCTTGACTCGGCCCCCTTCCTCAGTTCACTTGGGAAACATATTCATGTGTGTGTATTTCTCTCCTTCCCTCTCCCACCCCCCCCCGTTTTAGTTTTTATTATTTTGAAAAGTGCATAGAACGATAAAAACTTTAAAAGTAGGAAAAAGCTTACGGAACACATAAGGACACAGAGAAAGAAAATATCTGTGTACAACAGTGCAACGCATTTGTGTTTTAAGTCGTGGTGTTGCAAAAGAGTCCAAAAGTTTAAAAGAAAGAAAAACAAACAAACAAACAAACAAACAAAAAAAAAAAAAAGCCAAACCACCATGGAAAAGTTTATGAAGTGAAAACACTTACAGTAAGCTAAGGTTAATGTATTATTGAAGAAAGAAATTTCTAAAGGTAAATGTCGTGTGGCCTAAGTGTCCAGGGTTTATGAAAACCTACAGTAAGTAATGTCCTAGGCCTTCACATTCACTCACCACTCACCGCCAACTCACAGACTCACCCAGAGCAACCTCCCGCCCGCCCTGCAAGCTCCATTCACCGTAAGTGCCCTGGCCAGGTGTCCCACTGCACAGAAACCTATTAGACTGCATTTCTTCCCATTACTATCAGTAGTTGTACATTTCTTAGGACTGTAGGCCTACGATACACCTCCAGGCATAGTTAGGGGTTGGGAAGAGGAGGGAAGAGGCCATTCTTCATTTATTTTTTTTTTTTTTTTTGTTGAGACAGAGTCTCACTTTGTTGCCCAGGCTAGAGTGAGTGCCGTGGCGTAGCTCACAGCAACCTCAAACTCCTGGGCTTAAGCGATCCTACTGCCTCAGCCTCCCGAGTAGCTGGGACTACAGGCATGCGCCACTATGCCCGGCTAATTTTTCTATATAGATTTTTAGGTGTCCATATAATGTCTTTCTATTTTTAGTAGAGACGGGGTCTCGCTCAGGCTGGTCTCGAACTCCTGACCTTGAGCAATCCACCCGCCTCGGCCTCCCAGAGTGCTAGGATTACAGGCGTGAGCCACCGCGCCCGGCCCATTCTTCATTTATTAATTGGGTAGCATGGGGGCAGGGGAGGCAGTTTCCTCCTTCTCCCCCTCTTGTTTTTCTTTATTCCTCTCCCAGTTCCCCCTTCCATCGTCTCGATGGATTTGGATGAGACGTAGACATTTTCTACGTCAGGCCTTAATCATACCGAGGGAGCAGGAGAAAAGTAAGCCGCCTACCATGACACGATGGAATGGAAGTTTGTCAGCCATTGACTGCTGTGGCATTCCGACATTTAGTGTCTTCAGGACATTCTATATTTCTGCTATCCCACTAGAATATATCTCCTCGATCACTACTGTGTGGCCACATCCCAGCTGTTTCGTGAGCCACCCTCAATGTTCGTGACGATGTAGTGTGGGGACTCCCTCCGTCTGGTGCCTTAAACTCGCACATTTGGGGTTTTGTATCAGGATAGCAAAGCGATCACCTTTAAATAACCTGGCTGGCCATGGTGGCTCATGCCCGTGATCCCGGCAACTTGGGAGGCAGAGACGGGAGCGTGACTTGAGCCCAGCAGCTGGAGACCAGCCTGGGTAACACGATGAGACCTCATCTCTACCAACAAAAAAAAAAAAAAGAAAAATTATGGCGGGTGTGGCAGCATTTGCCTATAGTCCCAGCTACTCAGAAGGCTGAGGCAGAGAGGATCACTTAAGCCCTGGATTTGGAGCTTGCTGTGAGCTACAATCAGGCCAAGGCGGCCTGGGAGAGGACAGAGTGAAAGAAATCCTGTCTCAAAAAAAAAAAAAGAAAAGAAAAGAAAAGAAAAGAAAGAAAACAAGACCGATAACACAACACAACTTAGAAGACTTGGTGTTACCGAAAGCTCGGCCACTTGCCCACGAGGCCGAATAACGAGGACAAGCTGTTTGAGGAGGAAGGAAAGAGAGAGTCTATTTTGCCGGTAAAGGAGAAAATAGGGTAGACCTTCCCATCTCAAGCCTCCGAATTTCCCCGAACATAGGGCTAGGCAGAAATACAGAGCTTTTAATGAGGGGGGGAGGGGTTCTCAGCTTTAGCGTTGATTGTGGTTAATTATTTCAATCGTCCAGGCTCTGCCAAAAACAAAGCCTGTGAACTCTGCCGGCCGCCCACCTGGGGGGGGGGGCGGGGCAGGGGACCACTTGGGAGTTTTAAGAAAAGATTTAACCTGCCTTGGGGACATAGGCCAGACTACAAGCTCCCAAAAGTGGTGGTGGTGGTGGTGGTGGTGGTGGGGAGCGTAAAACGACAGAACGTCTTTCTGTCCTTTATTGGTTTCTCCTTTTTCCCCCCTAGGTGCCAAAAGACCTGAGACTGATGCCGAAAAGAAATAGGTACAGGCGCCCACGTGCACACACAAAGATATACGATCGAATACATCGTGTTGACAGTCGGGGAAACTGGAAGATGATGGGGAAGTATCACGAGCAACTTTGTATTTCTTCCAGGACAGGAAAATGGACACGAAGAGAAAAATTCATCGTTCTCGGCGTAGGATAAAAAGCCACATCTTGTTACTTAATATAATTCATTCTGTGATTTAAGTTTTTATACGATATGATATTCGATAAGCCTAAAACACAAGATAAAAGAGAAACAAACAAAAGGGAAAAAATAAAAATAAAAAAGACGACGGGCAGAGGCCTACGGTCCCGGGAGGAGGCAGAGAGCGGGAGGAGGGGCGCCTCCCGCAGACAACAGGGCGGGTGGGCGGAGACCCGCTAGAGGCTAGGGCTGCCCCGGGCGGGCCCAGAGCTGCGGGCCCGGGAAGAAGAGGGTGGGACCGTCCGGACCGTGCTCTCCTCCCCGCCCTCCACACCTCCCGGGAGTCAGCTCTTAAACTCCCAACGTCACCTGACTTTCCGGATCCCGAGGTCTGATCAAAGTGGCCGCTAGGTGACACCCAGCAACCGCTGCCGGTGTCATCCTGAAAAGAACGGACCCTATGACTGACGGGGGTGGGGCGCACAGTGGGTGGCCCGGCCAGCTCCCCTTCCTCCTCGGAGCGGATCGGATCATCTGGAACTTTATCCAGAGAGGAGAGAGTGCCCCTGGGTGTGTGCTAGAAGCCGGAGGGTTGGGGCAGGGACCTACCCAAGAGAGAAGTAGAGTACAGGGAGTTTCAGAGTTGACCCACTCACCATCTCGCCCTGGTCAATACAAGAGTGGCAATATCTGTCACCGTGGAATGAACACTTGGTACCGAAGACCTTTGTCTATGCTGGCCCCCGTATGCCTAGGGGGGGGCATGTGGCCAGAATCTGACATCCTAAACGTCTTCGTAGAAAGAATTTGGGGGTGGGGGTGGGGGAGAGAGACAGAAAAAGAAAAGAGAGGGGGAAAGAAATGGCTGCCACAAAACTATCAGAACAGAGAAGCGACCGATAGGGCCTATCTGGTTAAGTTCTTTCCCTACCCAGAGAACGACTTGACGTAGCTGACGTCACTGCAGTCAGGCCACGTTCCGGTGGACACAGAGAGTCAGGGATAGAATTTCACGCTCGGCACTGTCTCTCGGGACAGCGGGAAGGTGGAGGGTGGCTGAGGGTTCTATGCTCCTTTATCACACACCGTCAGGTAGGTCAGGTAAAATTGAGGACAGATTTCCAGTGTTTCGAGAAAGGAAGAGCACTCGTGCAGGCCATCTATCTGTACGTGGGAGAGTGTCCCCGAAAAGTGGCTTTCAGTGCCGGGATGTGCCTAGGCCAAGAAGGTACACGATCCTGAGTGAGAATGGTCCGTCCCATCGAGTCAGTCGGTAGGAGGCCACCGGGTCGAGACGGAACTGCCCCCCCACCCGCCCCCGCCCCCCAGAGCAGACAGACTCAGAATGGAGTCACTCGGTGCCAGTGCCCTGCCCGGGTGCCCCATCATTCAACCGAACTGGGAAACAGGTGGGCTTTCCGACCCTCGGGAGGGAGCTTCACCGGCGGGCGGACAGATCAGAAGGGGCCCGGCTCCCTTGAGCGGGCAGGCTGGGGACGGTCGGTGGGGTCTCTTGACAGGAGGCACCACGGAACCCTTGAGGCAATGTCGGGGGCACCTATGTTGCGGTCCAAAGCTAGCGTCTGAGAAGTCGTCCCGAAAGCATGATGGCGTCAACAAGTCCCCTCCGTTCAAGAAACGAGATTCATTTCTAGAGGAGGGCCACCCCCGCGGGAGGACCGTAGGCTTCCTGTGGACATTCTCTTCAAAAGGCAATTCACTCAGCGGAGTGAAAATCGGAAAAATCGCTGTCCTCTGACGCAGCTGCAGAGAAAAGATGGCACCAAAATCAATGAAACACACACACACACACACACACACACACACACACAAACACACCTCCTCCCATCTGAACGAGCACTCCGGACGGTCACATAGGGAGAGCGACGGGCTCTCTTCCCCCCCCCCTGTGGTTTTCTACCTTTTGTTGCGGTTTTTTCCCTCAGTGGATAGAGGAGGAGACACAGGGGGCTCAGCCGGCATGCGAGTGGGTTTATCATCCTCTGTGAGTATCAACACGCGACACCACCTAAGTGAAGGAACACACCGGTGTTTCATGTGATGTGGCTCAATGCCTGGCAGATACGAGCCTTTGCAGGCCTCCTCGTGATCGACAGGACGTCGCCTTGGACACGGACACATCTTGTCCCTCCCTCCCGAGGCGATAGGCGGTTCCGTACCTCCTCGGGGCCAGGGCACAGTCTGCCTAGGCACCTACAACACGTGTGGCAACAGCCTCGATGGCTCTGCCATGAGAACGAACTCCCGTGGCACGGGGGTGGGGTGGGGGGGGGGTCGGGTGCTGAAGAATTCAGCTGAGTGAAGGAATGCCACGGGATTCAGAGTGCCATCGGTGGGCTGAGAGGCGAGCAGGGCGGGCTTTGAAAGGGTAACATTCTCCCTGCCTTCCGTCTGGCTGTGAATACAGAACGTACACGCCAGGCGGGGTGGCTCACGCCTGTAATCCTAGCACTCTGGGAGGTAGAGGCGGGTGGATCGCTCAAGGTCGGGAGTTCGAGACCAGCCTGAGCAAGAGCGAGACCCCCATCTCTACTAAAAATAGAAAGAAACTATATATCTAAAAATATATACAGAAACAGTATCTAAAAATATATACAGAAAAATATTAGCCGGGCACGGTGGCGCATGCCTGTAGTCCCAGGTACTCGGGAGGCTGGGGCAGTAGGATCGCTTGAGCCCAGGAGTTTGAGGTTGCTGTGAGCTAGGCTGACGCCACGGCACTCTAGTCTGGGCAACAGAGTGAGACTTTGTTTCAAAAAAAATAAAATAAAATAAAAAAAAAAAATATATATATATATATATATATATATATATAAATATATACACACACACACACACACACGTATATCCAATTAGCTGGGCATGCTGGCACATGCCTGTAATCCCAGCTACTCGGGAGGCTGAGGCAGTCTGATCGCTTGAGCCCAGGAGTTTGAGATTGCTGTGAGCTAGGCTGACGCCATGGCACTCTAGCCAGGGCAACAGAACGAGAGACTCTGTCAGAAAGAAAAGAAGAGCGAGAGCGAGAGAGCGAGAGAAAGAAAGAAAGGAAGGGAGAGAAAGGAAAGAGAAGGAAGGGGGGGGAGAGAGAGAGAGAGAGAGAGAGAGGAGAAAACTATTAAAAAATTCGGGACCAGATCCATCGGTCGGTACTCAGAAGCGTGACGATCGGGTGTTCCCGAGCACGTGTGAGATGTGTCTTCTCCCTGACGCCGCGTTTCCTCCACACACACATCACCCATCTGCCGTGGAAAAAAAGCAACAAAAAGAGAGAAAGAGATTAAGAAGGGAAAATGGAAACAGGGCAAAAGAGGAAGAAA
>NW_027182961.1:47500-70000 GCF_041146395.1 Eulemur rufifrons
CGCGAAGGGAGGAAGGGCGCCCCACACGCGCACGCGCGGCGGACGTGGAGCCGTGGGGGCAGGGCGACGGCCCCCCGCGGCGACAAGGACCCCCCCCACGGGAGGGGAGGGCGCGCGGGCACGGAGAGACGGGCCCGGGGACCACACCCCGCGGCCAATCAAGCATCGTGACCGTAGCGGCCCGCGCCCGGACAACCCCGAACGAGGCTCGGACCGGGCCGAAGCCCGTCCGGGCCCCGCCCCGGAGCGTACGGGCGCGGCGGGTAACGGCACGACGGATGGCCGGGGGAGAGAGACCGCGGGACCCGCGCGCTCCTGCACGCGAACCCACCGACCGGGGGAGACGGCCACCGCGGGGGACGACGGCGCCCCACACGCCATCGACACGCAACGCCACCGCGGGCAAGCGGGCGGGCGGCGGCGGACCACGGGAGAGGCCGCTACGGACACACGGGGGGGGAGAGCGATGCAGCACCGGGGGCACGGACGCCCTCCCGGCTACGAAAGCCAGACGGGAGAGGACGAGATGGCTCAAGGCGGCGGCGAGCGGGGTGGGGGCCGCCGGGCGCGGCATAAGGCGACGACGGGGGAAGGGGCCGACGGGCACCAGGAGGCCCGAGGGGAGGGATGTAGCAAGCCTCAGACGGCAGCCCACCGGCCAGGACACGCACGGGATCTCACCGCCAGTGGCCTCCGCGCACAAGGGCGGTCCCGCGGCACCTGGGACGACCGGCTGCGCCTTCGGCGAGCTCCCCAAACCCCCCGCGCACCTCGCAGGGCCCGGACCCCGACCGCCATCGCGGTCGCGTGTAGCTCCGGAAAAACGCTCTTCTTGCACGCACGCGCGACCGGCCGCCCCCCAACGCCGTCCGGCCCGCCACGCGGAGGCCCGCCGACCGTTCAACCGAGGCACGTCGCCGGGGGGGTGGGGGGCGCCGTCCAGGGCCTTGGCGGCCAGGGCGACGCCCCCTCCCCGCGGCGAGGTCAGGTTCGGGCAGCGCAGTCGGGCGAACGCTCGTCGCGGGGCGGTCG
Organism: Eulemur rufifrons; assembly: GCF_041146395.1. Classification (NCBI taxonomy): domain Eukaryota; kingdom Metazoa; phylum Chordata; class Mammalia; order Primates; family Lemuridae; genus Eulemur; species Eulemur rufifrons. The sequence goes on from NW_027182961.1 coordinate 48,533, forward strand.
GCAGCCGTGAGGAAGAGAGAAGGAGCACCCTTTCGAACAGGGATGAGACCCCGCGAGGGCGAGGCACGAGAGCCCGTGGGGAGGCGAGACCTGCGCCGCGACCGGGCCACTGGGGAAACAACGCCACGGGATCCCACCGCCCCAAACCCGAGAGCGGTCCCGCAACGCGCCCGTGACGCCAGCCGGCCAAAGCCTTCGGCACCCCTCGACCCTCCCAACGGGGCCACGGCCTCACCACCGGGGCGTCCCAGAGCGACGCCGGCCTTCGGCCCTCGGCCCGCACGCCACCGCGCCTAATCCCATTCTCGTCCGTTTCCCAATCCTGTCTCGCTCCGGGGAGCACCGTGCACCGGTGGAACGACCCCCTCGTTGGCCGGGCGGTCCCCCCAGCCGCAATCCACAGGCGCCAGCACGGGAGCGCCCATCCATCCGCGGCCTGGCACGGGACCGGGTGGAGGGCCGCACGCTCACAGGGGATGGGGAGGGGGCGCGAGACGGGCCGCACCACCACCCCCTTCCCCCAGCGCACACCGGGGCGACCCGCGGCCGGGGCACGCAGCGCACACACGCGGGCGCCCTTCACAGCTGGAACGCCGGCCCGGCCCGGCGTGACCCTCCCCCAGAGTTCAGGGGGGAGGCGCGGACCACGTTAGGCGAAGAGTGGCACTCGGCCCCCACCGCGGGGGCCGGCGGACCGCTCCCCCCCACGGCAGGGGAGGAGGGAACTCTGCCCACGCACAACTGGCAGCCGCAGGGGCGGCGGCTGACGACGCGCAGAGAGGCGGCGGGCTGGGGGATCCGACAAACCCCAGAAGAGGACACGCCTCCACGATCGCTAGAGAAGACGCTTTCTCGCCGAAGGTGGATCGCCCCCGACCCCCGGTCGCCCCCGTAAGGGCCCTGGGCGGAGGCGTTCAGGCACGCCCCGGGGGAGGTGTGGGGGGGGTCTGCGGCATGGGGCAAAACACGCACGGTTGGCGACTCCTGAGCGTTCGCGGTCGGGGCCCCTGGTCCAAAAGCCCCCTCACTTCGAGGGGAACACTCCCCCGTCGGTATGGGAGAGGGGTCACCGAGGCAGACCAGGCCGGTGGCAGAGGCCCCCCACGGGGCCGGCCGGCACCACGTCGCCGGCCCAGCCCCACCACGATCGCCCACACGACCGTGCAACCACCCCCCCCTCGGGCAGGGTGGGAAGAGCACAAGCCGTGCGCTCGCCTTTCGAAGTCCGCCACGCACACATCGTGGGGACGCCGAGACAACGCCCCCCGCCCGCCCACGCAGCGCAGGAGGATGCCTCTAGGCTTGCCCGCCTCGACCCCCCCAACCCCAAGCACGCTGCTCGAGGGTGTACCCAACGCAGCAGACGCTGCAGCGGCGACCAGAGGGGGACGCCGGGAACGAGGACAACCACCGCTCGGTTTCGGGCACCTTGGAGAACAACCCGGTGCGCTCCGGGGGCACCACAAAAGGGCCACACAGACCCAGCAGCCGCGCGCCAAACGGGGCGCGCGACCGGGCGGGCGGCACGGCCCCGCACCCGTCCGTCGCGGGCAGGGGGGACCCCGGCCAGGCAACAGCCACACAGGGCGAGCGAGGGCTGCCCGCTGCGTCAAGAGGACTCACGACCCCCCGCCAACGCCACGAGGCCGAGGGCGGGGCGACCGCGGTCGGGCCGGATAGTCTCGCACCCGCGCCTCCCACGCACCGCCCGCAGGCGGGGAAGGAGAGGTGAGGTGCCCGCGGGCAGAACGAGAAGAGCGGCCACCATTCACCATGAATGGACCGTCCCTCGCCTGGCACGCGGCTCAAGGCCCGGGAGAGCGCGACGTCACCACATCGATCAGGCCCCGAGGACGGGGAGGGTTGGGGGAGGTCAGTCAGACCGGCGAGGACAGCGATCGGAGGAGCCCGCTTCAGCCTCGCCAGCCCCGCCTCCCAAGCACAACCCAAAGACGAGGACCGCCTGACACGCAACGGCACAGAGCCAGCGGGGTAAGGGGGAAGGTTGCCGCAAACCTCCCCCCCTCCCCCGGGTGCCGTCTCTCGAGGGGACAAGAGACCAACGCGAGAGGCGGGCACCACCGTCGGGACACTCCGACGCCCTAGAGCCGGCGCGCGGGCCCAGGCGGTCAGCTCAAAGGGAACAGGGCAGGGCGCTGGATCCCCAGGAACCCAGAACCCTGTCCGCGTGCGGAGGCCCAACCCCTCCAGCGACAGTCGCCGAAGGACAGCGTGTCAGTACTAACCTGCAGGCGGAAGATGACGATATGAGGTGATCAAAAACACCGCGCAGGAAGACGGGGACCGAGCCACTTGAACACGCCTGCCCCCACGACACTCGACACGGCCACCTGTCCCCAGCAGGTCCCCAGCGCCAGCAGACAAGGGGCACTCAGGGACATCTGGTCGGCCCCCGTGGCGTAGAGGGCCAGGGAGGCCCTCACCGTCCACGCGCGCCACCCAGGGCCCAGCACGGGGACTTGTGGAGGAGAAAACATCGGGACGGGACCGCCACGGCCCACGAGCGGCCGCGGGCCGACAGGGGTCGCCCTCGCCGGCCACCCAGGGCCACCCAGGGCCCGGTCCCCGGCCCCAGCACGGGGACTTGTGGAGGAGAAAACATCGGGACGGGACCGCCGCGGCCCACGAGCGCCCGCGGGCCCACAGGGGTCGCCCTCGCCGGCCACCCGCGCCACCCAGGGCCCGGTCCCCGGCCCCAGCACGGGGACTTGTGGAGGAGAAAACATCGGGACGGGACCGCCGCGGCCCACGAGCGCCCGCGGGCCGACAGGGGTCGCCCTCGCCGGCCACCCAGGGCCACCCAGGGCCCGGTCCCCGGCCCCAGCACGGGGACTTGTGGAGGAGAAAACATCGGGACGGGACCGCCGCGGCCCACGAGCGCCCGCGGGCCCACAGGGGTCGCCCTCGCCGGCCACCCGCGCCACCCAGGGCCACCCAGGGCCCGGTCCCCGGCCCCAGCACGGGGACTTGTGGAGGAGAAAACATCGGGACGGGACCGCCGCGGCCCACGAGCGCCCGCGGGCCGACAGGGGTCGCCCTCGCCGGCCACCCGCGCCACCCAGGGCCCGGTCCGCGCCCCCAGAGTAGGACTCGGAGGAAGCCACGGACGACTGGGTGCCACTCACAGGGCTGTCCCTGCCTCCCGAGCGGGAACCAGGGAAAATGGGTAGGAAAGGCGAGGCCGAGGGAGAGGGACACGCATGCACGGGACGGCGGCCGGTCGCCGGACACCCTCCTCTCCCGTCCGCGTGTGCCGTCTCCTTCCTGTCCCCGCGGGGTGGGTCGGGTCTCCAAAGCGGCCACAGCGTGCTGGTCGACCTGCCCGGGCAGCCCCGCAAGCCGCCTGGCTGGCTGAGCCTGGAAGCGCGGCGACAACGTCCTCCCGCCACACAGCCCTGCAGGCCCAAGCTCTGCCTCCCAGATGTCCCAGCCGGCGTCCCGGCACGAACCAGATGGCCCCGCGAAGGCTGCTTGCTTCCCGGAACTCAGCCTCGCTCGCATCGGGGACTGTCCCCTGCTTTGCCTGCTGCACCGAAGATTCAGAGGACAAGAGACTTGTAGAAAAGCGGCCGCCAGGTGGAGCCCGACCACAACCGGCGCCAGCCACCAGAGGTCTGCTGCAAAACACGGGGCAACCCTCTGGAGCCCATCATTTCAGAGTCCAGAAGGTCCCCCGGGGGCATCAAACACAGTCCCCCTACTCCCCACGGAAGCCATCGAAAAATGACGGGTCAGTCTAGGGCCACGCCACCCTGAACGCGCCCAATCTCGTCTGATCTTGGAAGCTAAGCAGGCCCCGGCCTGGCTAGCACTGGGATCAAAGAAAGGATGGGTCGGCCCGACCACCGACATCGTCCACCAAACCCGTCTCTGCACAGACCACAACATAGCCGAGAGACAGACAGGCAGAAACAGAAAGAGAGAAAGGGAGAGAAAGGAAAAGAACAGAAAGAAAAGAGACGGAGAAACAGAGAGAGAAAGTCAGAAAGAAGAAAACAGTAAATAAGAAAAGACAGGAAGAGGGCACGGGGAAGAAAGAAAAAGGAAGGGAGGAAGGAGATAGGAAACACAGAAAGACAGAAGGAAAGAAGAAATAAGGAAAGAAAAGACAGGCAGAAAGAAAGAGAATGAGAAAAAGGAAGGAAGGATGGAAGCAGAAAGAAAGAAGAAAGAAAGAAAGACAGACAGAGACAGAAGGAGGGAAAGAAAGAAAAGAAAAAGAAAGGAAATTAAGAGAGAAAAAGAAAGAGCACGGAAAGATGGAAAGAGAAAAAGATAGAGAGAAGGAAGGAGAGAGACAGTATAGAAAGAGACAGAAAGGAAGAAGGAAGGAGAGAGAAAGGAGAGAATGAGAAAGAAAGAAGGTAGGAAAGTAGAAAGGGGGAAGAAAGATGGAAAAAACAGAGATAGAAACACAGGATAACAGGAGAAAGGAAGAGAGGAAAGAAATACGGAAGGAAGGAAGGCAGGCAGGCAGGAAGGAAGACAGGAAGACTGAAAGAAGGAAAGAACAAAGAAGTAAAGAAAAGGCAGAAGGAGGAAGAGAAAGAAAGAAAGGGGGGGGGGAGAGATGATAGGATGAGAAAACCTTTCTGTCGTGGAATCATAAAACCCCTTCCTATCTTAGGATCATGAAACCCAGGGTGGAACTATGATACACTTCACATTCTCAGAGCACGCCGGCTGGTGAAACAAAGAAAGAAGTCAGGGACAGAGAGAACACATTCACGGGGCCTGGCCGGGGGCCAGGGTGGGGCGGCCCGAGGCTGTCGCCAGAGCCATCTCTGTGGCAGGACGTCGCAACACGCCTACCGGATTTTCCCATAACGCTCGCCCGCCGCCAGGTGACCCCCGTCATCCACCGATCCAAGTGTCAGCCTGGAAAGGACGGGCTCCCTCGTGGGGGAGGGAGCGTGGGGGCGGGAGTGGGTACACACTGGGTCGCAGGCCTCCTCCCGGCCCCTCTCGGACCACGTCTCTCAGCCCTCGGGCACACTCCCCACCACTAGTCGACCAGAGAGCCCCCGGGGGCGGGGGGCCGGAGGGGGGCGTCCACGGCAGGGAGAGAGGACAGGGACCCATCGGCCCGTGCTAGATGCCACGGGTGGAGGCAGGACCTGCTGAAGACACACGAACAGTACGGAGAGGTTCAGAGCGGGGCCTAGGCGCAGCCACTCACGATGATCTCACAGTTGGACTATCTGTCACGGTGGACCGAAGCGCATGAAGTGGGCGCTCCCGGAAACGGCGTGTGTGTGTGTGTGTGTGTGTGTGTGTGCGCGCGCGCGCGCGCGCGCGTGTGCCTGTGTGTGGGAGGGAGAGAGAGAGAGAGAGAGAGAGAGAGAGATGGGAGAAGACGGTCGGTACATTCGCTCACTCCTGTACCCGGGCCAGTCGTTTCTCCCGAAGGACAGAAATCCATAAAACACCCACGTCTAAAGAGTGTTTACACAGAGCTAACCCTAGGTCGAATCAGTCTGGAGTCGAGTGCGGGGAATCCTATGGTCCCAAACTGGGACTCCAGTCCCGGCCCCATAGCAAAAGGGGGTCATTTCTCAGAAAACGCACGCACACAGAATCGGGTAACGTTTATACAATTTTATACCGTGGTAGTGACTTCCTTCCCCGCCCCCGTGTTCTTAGGATCGGTCTCACTACATAGTACTTTTTTTTTTTTTTTCTGAGCTTTATTTTATTTTATTTTATTTTACTGTCATTTCGTTAGAGATGATGGGGAGGGGTGGCGGGGGAGCAGGGCATAGTTCACTCACTGGAAGCCTCAAACTCCTGGGCTCCAGCGATCCTCCTTCCTCAGCCTCCCAAATCGCTGGGGCTACAGGCGTGTGCCACCATGCCCGGCTAATTTTTTTCTATTTTTGGTAGAGACGGGGGTCTTGCTTTTGCCGAGGCAGGTCTCGAACTCCTGACCTCAAGCGGTCGGTCCTCCTCCCCGCCTTGGCCTAGGATTACAGGCGTGAGTCACCAAGCCTGGCCTGGATCGGTTTTTAATAGGTAAGGTCTACGAGACATCCCAGTCCAAACATCGATTCGGTGGGTCTCTACAGGACTCCGGGCGGAGATCCGATCTGGGGTTTACAACGTGGAGAATTAAGGCCTGGCTAGCAAAGAGCCCAGTGACTGAAGAGGGACGATGCTCGTCAGTCGTACAGAGCCTGAAAAGATGCAACACGGGGAAACGTTTCCAGGTTCCTCTCAGAAGAGGATGTCAGATGAGATGCCGAAACGAAAAGAATGGGTTCAAGCCAAAAGGAAAAATAGATAAATAAGTCAATAAATAAAACTACGGGAGACAGCCAGGAGACACTGTTTCCTCAGAAATGGCTAGGAAGCCTCCCAGGATAACCTGGATAGCAGCATATGTTCCTCCTCCTCCTCCGGCTCCCTCTCTTGTGTTCGTGTTTGTTTTCTGTAAACGCCAAGATGGGGCAGGGGTGGGGGACACCACGCCGGGTGGGCGAGCAGATCACCCTTCCCACCACAGGAGGGAGCACACACACACACACACACACCCACCCACCCACCCCAGGTCATCACTCTGTAGTTCCGCGTGAGTGAGGTGAGGCCCGGAACGGTGCTAGTAGCTTTCCAAGTGGTCAAAAAGAATGCACAATAACTGGACCGAGGCCTGTCTGGACGCTGTAAAGGCCCACTTGAAAACTTATGCTTGCTCGCTAGGTGACCGATGTCCGCTTGACCTATGTCTGTAATTGGAAATACGTACCTTGCGGAGATAAAACAAAGCAATTAACTTGTAACTAAGTGTTTAAACTTTCCAGCTGCCTGTCGTAAAATTGATTGTGCTTGCTTAACGCCTGAAAGAATGTTCCTTAATTGGAGCTATCTGTTTCTGTAAACCTGCTCGCTTAAAGACTGTAACCGAAACGAAACGGGGGCCCGAGGCTGGTCCCGGACCACACAGCTGCGGAGTAGGTGGTATAGTGTTGTTTCAACCGCCGTGCCTAAAGTCACGGAGCTCTAGCTTAGGATAGTCTGAAACCTTCCTGCTTTTTTCGGCTCGGGGCCATTCTCTGTACCTGTACCCTAACAGGGCAGGGGGTGGTCGCTGGCCAGCTAATGTGGACTCATGACTTGGCTCAATTCGGTCTCTAGGTTGTCCTGTCTCGCACTCCGTACTATAACAGATGCCACACCGGTTCAACCCAGCTCTGAAGGAAAGAAATGCCGAGCGTTCCACTAGCCGGAGGAAGGCAAAACGCACCTCTGCCTTCCTCTGAGGGCACGTCTGAGTGAACGGGTCGTTCTCCCTGCCCGTCACCCCAAGCCCCTCATCCCGGACCCCACCACACCCGGCCTTGACCTCCTCGGCCCTGCCCACCAGGCCCCATCATGGCCTCTGGAGCCTGGGCTCTCTCTCTCTCCAGGCACTGGCACTGCCCCCCGCCCCCACCCCGGGACCTGAGATCCAGGGCCTCTGTCTCCCAGGCCTCCCAGCTGTCTTGACTTGCGGACTCAGTGCCTGCTCTGCCAGAGAGACCTCTTGCTGCGGGGTGGCTCTCAGTGGCTGCATCTCAGCGGTCTAACGTGTCCCCCACCATCCACGTGGCCGCCGGCGTCAGGCTTCGGTGCCGTAGTGCCACCCTGCCTCCCTTCCGGGGGAATCCCACGCTGCCTCAGGCCCATTATGACCTGGAAGAGGCTGCACCTGTGGGGTCTGCCCATTTCCACTACCCCCCCCCCACACACGTCACCCCCCGGTCCCCCCATAGGGGTTAGGAAGAAGGCAACACTTTCTGGTACAAGGGTTGAACTGAAGGGGCGAGTGAGTGGCCACCTGGCAGGGGCATCGCAACAGATGGCTGAAGAAGTCAGCCGCCGAGTGCAGAAATGTCACGGAACTTGGGGTGCCACTGCCTTGCTGAGATAGGGCCAGGGCAGGCTTTAAAAGGCTAAAATTCTGCCTGCCTTTGGTACGTTAATACAGAACCCATGGTCCTTTCTAATTTTTGATTCCCGGAGAGGCAGGAAGTATTCCAAATGGCCACGCCATGGCTTTTCTAAATTGCCCACAAGGCCTTCTCCGACCCAGCGGGTCAGGGGTTTGCTTTGGTGTTACATCGTGGTAAAAGAGACATCCCACAGCAGTGACCATGTCCATCGACTCCGTCGGCGCTCTCAGGCTCGTAGTCCCACTTTTCAGACAAGCCTGGATGGCCACTCCGTGTCACTCTTTGCCAAATGCCAGCCACTCTCCTCCCCGCCCCGCATCCCCCATTTGGCCACCACAACTCTTCATCCCCAGGCGCCCTCCGGTAAAGTGTGCTCCTGTCTGTACACCTACTCCGTTGGGGGCGGGGGGGGGGGGGCGGGAGGTGGCACAAGAGGTGGCTGGTGGCCGGAGCAGGCCCGCCACCTTGAGTGTGTGGAACAGCGCTGAGGATTTCCTAAGGGAAGAAAGAGGGTGGGGAGAGCGAGAGAGCATCTCCTCCTCGTGAACCTCACAGATGATTGAGGACAAACAGGCCTGCACGGGGAGGGGGGGGGCAGGGAGGGTGCCGAGTCTGCACCAGAGAAAATGGCTTTGTGGGGGGGTGGGAGGGGAAGAGGGCAGAAAGATTTTCTGTCTTTTTAAAACTTCCCCCAGGCTTTTGGGAACTTGCAGCCCGGCCTGCATCCCTGAGGCACGTTAACTCTTTGGTTATAACTCCAGGTGGCCCCCAGGGTGGGCGGCCCACAGAGTTCAAGGGATTTCTTCTCAGCAGAGACGGGACCTTTAGAACAGCTAACTGCAGTAATTGCCTGAAGCTGAGAACCAACCCTCCCTCCTTTAAAACCTCTGTATTTCTGCCTAGGCCTATGTTCACGAAATTTGGGGGTTTGAGACTGAGAAGCTCTACCCTATTTATTTCCTCCTTTGTCAGCAAAGTAGACTCTCTGTTTTCTTACTCCTCATACCGCTTGTCCTCGTTATTCGGCCTCGTGGACAAGCAGCTGAGCTTTCGGTCACAAGTCCACACCCCAGGGTGGAGGGGTCCAATCCACCCCTGTCCAGACCTGGGCCCTTCCTGCCTCCCTCTCGAGACGATCTGTTTGGCAGCCCAGCCGCCTTGGACTGGGCCACAAGGAGGACACAAAGTAAAGACCCAGCCCCCCCGCCCCCCCCCCCCACACACACACACACGGCAGTGGCGGTGGGTGGCAGTTCTCCAAGGGTTTGGGGCTTTTCCTGAGGCAGGAGACGGAGGGGACTGATTTCTTTAGAGCTCCGTCCCCTCCCCCATGCGCTGTGCCGCCTGGAAGCGGCAGCTCGCGGGGCGGGGTCGGGGCTGAAAGCGGCTCCGCCCGAGAGAAGCCCGAGGCGGCTACGTGCAAGCGCGCATGCGCAGTCAGCTCGCGGGGCGGGGTCGCGGCTGAAAGCGGCTCCGCCCGAGAGAAGCCCGAGGCGGCTACGTGCGAGCGCGCATGCGCAGTCAGCGCAGTGAGTGGAGGAGGGGTGGAAAACGGCGGAAGGGCTCCGCCGGGGGCCCGGCCATCTGTGCGGCCAGGCTAGGGGTTTGCCTCTTGGGCCGGGAGCTCGTACCCCGCCCCCAGCCCGCAGGCAATCCCGAGGGGCAGAAGCACGACTTGCTGGGCACCTCCTCGGGCGAAGCGGTCGCGGTGGCTGGGTTACGTGGGGCCCAGACGAGTCTCTGGTTCTGGGAGCGGCACCTCCCCCACGCGCCTCTCCTCTTGGGCCTTCACCCCTCCCCCCCCCCCCCCCCCGCTCCGGCCCCAGGGGATGGGAGGAGTGGGGGGCAGGGAGACGACCTCAGGGAGGAGCCAGACCAACTGAATGAAAGCTTTTCATGAACTCGTGTGTCTTTGCCAGGGAAACACCATTTCTGGAGTCTATGAACTAAAATAAAATCTTAAGCCGCCCCCCGCCCGCCACCGCCAGCTGACCCGTCCCGTGGTTGGCCCAGGGAACCCTAGAAAAACCCTTAAACCTGAGCTGCTGCCCCGCAAGGACAGGGGAAGTCAGACACCCCTCCCTGATGGAGTCAGATTTTATAACAATGAGATACTGAATGTCCGACGGGCCTAAGGCCAGGCAAGACAAAGCTTAACGCATATCTAGCAGGCCAACCGTTTACTGAACTACAGGGCACTTGAGTTTTGGGTAAACTGTCCAGTGGCTTGTCTGTGATTAGCAGACCTCCTTACCTTAACTGAAAACATGATGCAAAGCCTTTAGGCAGAGGTTCATTTATGTCATCAATTGCAAATCAAAGAATCTTTAAACCCAGCTGTAAACCTGTAAACACCGCACCCTCCCTCCCCCGCCCCCCCCCCAACTGCCAGATGTCCTGCCTTTTCAGCCCAGACCAATGTACCCCTTCCATGTTTTGATTTGTGATTTTACATGTAATTCCTGTCTCCCTAAAATGTATGAAGCCAAACTGTAACCCACCCCACCACAATGGGTCCGCTTGCTCAAGGCTTCTTGGGCGTAGCTCTCTGGGCCATGATCACGGCCGTTGGGCTCAGAATAAAACTCTTTAAATTATTTTGCAGTGATTTGGGGTTCTTTTCCATGGACGAGTCAATCGTGTTCACATTATTTTAGCCTTGGGAGCTTTTTCTTTTCTATTATGTCTGATCCTGATCGCTAGCCAGGTATTCATTCATATTTTTGGTTGGTGGTGGTGCTCAAGCTCGTCTTTGTACATCCCAGATTGGCGTAAGCCACCGTGAATATGTTTTACACCTTCCAAGAGCTAGCGCTTATTGCCGTATCATAACCAGGGCTCGCAGCAATTTTTCTTTTTTTTTTTTTTAAAGCTGCTTCCACTTTCCACCTAGGTATACATACGAGTATCCCCTTTAAATGAATGCTTGCATCGAGGAACCAGGAAGTGGTTTTTGTTGTTGTTGCTGTTGTTGTTTTCCCCCAGTCATTTATCTGCTCCTCAACCCTCATTATTTATCACACACACACACACACACCCCCACCCCATCTCTGTAGAAAAGCTCACGGAGATTGTTCATCCACCGCGTGCTTTCTGTTGACAGTATCTGAGACGATAAGGAGCACCATGCATTCTGTTCTAAGAGAAAAATTGCATATATCAGTATGATTATATTTTACTTCTTGTGTGAATTTAGTGGATCTCATAAAAGCTGATCTTGATTTTCACAGCAGAGAAAAGTGGGCTTCTGTTTTGGTTTTGTTTTTGTTTTTCTGGAGGGGTGGTGTCTTCACATAAGTGATCATCTTTACAAGTATGCTATATGCGAGAAATTTCAGAAAGCTGCAAAGAGTGACTTGTTGACAATGCTTGCATTGAATGATGTATCTGAATCTGTGAATCGAAGGGGTCAGCATCTGACCAGAAAGCACTGTTAGAAGAAGAGGGGTTTCGGGTCTTTTCCTAAATTGTATCTGCCTAAGGCGGAAAATATTTCTGTTTCCCTATGACATGGTATTTTCCTCACAAGCAGTGTTAATGGCTCCATATGTCTCTAGACTGGCTGCAGAGCAGAGACTCCATGGTCTCCACTACTTGACTCTGTCTGTCCAAGAATGGCCTCCACAGCTCTCCTCTGTGAGATATCCACTCTCAGAGGTGGCACGGTATGGTGGGTAGGGGGATATGCTGGATTTTGAAAACTCAGAGTTTGAACTCCAGTGCTTTATTTCTTAGCAACATGAACTTTGTCAGATCACATCACCCTGCTGAAGCCCAGTCACCTAAAGGGTAGAAAATGCAATGGATAGATTGACGCTTCTCTTCTCTTCTCCTCTCTTCTTTCTCTCTTTCTTTCTTTCCTTGTGTCTTCCTGTCTCTGTCTCTCTCTCTCTCTCTCTCTCTCTCTCTTTCTTTTTGTCTTTTTCTTTTTTTTCTTTTGACGGGCCCTCACTCTGTTTCCCAGACTAAAGTGCAGTAGCATCATCATAGATCACTGCAACTTCAAACTCTTGGCCTCAAGCGATCCTTTCCCCCTAGGCTTCCCAAAGTGCTAGGATGCAGTTTTATTTTTATCTGTGACACCATGGGAGGAAATATCTTTTAGGGTCATAGGGTCAGAAATTTAGATCTCTTCTTTGAACTCATGGTAGCGGCTAACTGGGATTTTCAGTGTGTAAACGTAAGCCACTTGTAATTTCACCAGTACTCCCGTTACTTGTCATCTATTCAGGAGGTGAACTCTTCTTCCCCTACCATCTACTGTTCAAACGCGTTGGCCACAAGGATAATTTGAATATCAGATTCAGAGCACAAATAATTAAGGTCCTGTAGCGTTAATAAGTAAAAGGGGCCACACACAAACCTGTGGAAGTCTGTGTCCCTTCCAGTTTTTTTGTTTGTTTGTTTGTTTTTGGGTCCCCCCCCCCCCCCCGAGACTGAGTCTCACTCTGTTGCCCGGGCTAGAGTGAGTGCCGTGGCGTCAGCCTAGCTCACAGCAACCTCAAACTCCTGGGCTCAGTCGATCCTCCTGCCTCAGGCTCCCCAGGAGCTGGGACCACAGGCATGTGCCACCATGCCCGGCTAATTTTTTTCTATATATTTTTAGTTGTCTGGACAATTTCTTTCTATATTTTTAGTAGAGACGGGGGCGGGGGGTCTCACTCTCGCTCGGGCTGGTCTCGAACTCCTGACTTTGAGCGATCCTCCCGCCTCGGCCTCCCAGAGTGCTAAGTTTACAGGCCTGAGCCAACGCGTCCGGCCTGTGTCCATTCTTTAATGTTGTGTGTTGCTCAGTTATGAAAAGGCAAGGGAACATAAAATCCGAGTTTTAGGGATGACTTATAGGCTCAGTATTCTTTTTTTTTTTTTTTTTTTTTGCCTCCTCTAAGCCTATGTGAATATCAAGGAGGGTAAAAAATTCAGTGTTCTCAGTTCAGTGCCCAACCAACCTCTGTTTCCAGAGTAAAAATTGAGCATCCTATTACACCTTTATTTCCCTTTGGTATGCTAAGGCCCAACTCGGCAGAGAGGTCACTGTTTATTCTCTTGGCTAAGATCACATGTGCCATAGTCTGTCTGCTTTGTCTCCTTTAGGGGTAATCATCCAATCTTACCCGGGCCCCTCACATCCTCGTGACAATAGGCCTCCTTGGTTTACTGAAATAGAAAAGACCGGCTCATCAGCAATGTTTGATCGGTTGCTTCAGAAACAAATGTTGTTCTGCTTTCTTTACTATGTTTTTTTTTTTTTTTTCCTTCTTTCTTCCGTCAGACCCAATCCGATATAGGTGGGAGAGAAGGTAACCGGAGCCTCTTGAAAAACCGAAGTGAACCAAAGCGAGCTCACAGATTCAGATAGAAATCAGGAGGAAGAAAAATTGAGAGATAACATGGATTTTCTGTCTAGCGGGTGTTCTCACACTTCAATTTTACCAGAAGCGTTAGGTAGGATGACGATGACGATAATTGTGACAAACACTATTCTCATTGGACAGATAAGGAGGCAGGCTCAGAGTGACGAGTAACCTGGGCCTAAATAGATCGCTAAGAAGCATCATAGTGTGTTCCTTGGTTACGCTGTTTTGTGAAGCTCAAAAAGTTTGGGGTGCGCGTGCGCGTGCGTCCATGTGCGTACGCAATCATAGGTGTTCTAGTAAAACGGATATGAGGTAGGATTTCCCATACCTTCAATGATTTCATGTCCTGCAGGAACATAATGTTCCGGGATCAGGTTTTTATTCTGCCTTCTGTGCCACATGCTCAACATGCCTGTGACTTTACAGCCGAGACTTGCTCAGGGGGAGCCCATTCTCATCTTCTGGGAGGTTCTGCTAATCTTTAAAAGACAAGGACATAGGAAGATGATCCTATAACAACGACTGTGACCACGATTAAAGGCTTACTGTTTACCACGCGTGCTTCTGTGGGCTTTGCCTGCATTTGCTTTTTCACTCTGCACAATATCCCTGTGGGGTAGGCACCATGATTTCTGCATTTGCAGATGAAGAGGCTGAGGCTCAAGAGGATGTATGACTCGCCAAGTTACCAAACACGGAGTGTCGTCCAGGTAGCCAGTCCAGGCCCCCCGGCTCTGCAGCCACTCTGCAATGCTGATTCTGAGCCTGACCGTTTCATCACTGGTGGCTCCCTGAGAACCTTGACTCGGCCCCCTTCCTCAGTTCACTTGGGAAACATATTCATGTGTGTGTATTTCTCTCCTTCCCTCTCCCACCCCCCCCCGTTTTAGTTTTTATTATTTTGAAAAGTGCATAGAACGATAAAAACTTTAAAAGTAGGAAAAAGCTTACGGAACACATAAGGACACAGAGAAAGAAAATATCTGTGTACAACAGTGCAACGCATTTGTGTTTTAAGTCGTGGTGTTGCAAAAGAGTCCAAAAGTTTAAAAGAAAGAAAAACAAACAAACAAACAAACAAACAAAAAAAAAAAAAAGCCAAACCACCATGGAAAAGTTTATGAAGTGAAAACACTTACAGTAAGCTAAGGTTAATGTATTATTGAAGAAAGAAATTTCTAAAGGTAAATGTCGTGTGGCCTAAGTGTCCAGGGTTTATGAAAACCTACAGTAAGTAATGTCCTAGGCCTTCACATTCACTCACCACTCACCGCCAACTCACAGACTCACCCAGAGCAACCTCCCGCCCGCCCTGCAAGCTCCATTCACCGTAAGTGCCCTGGCCAGGTGTCCCACTGCACAGAAACCTATTAGACTGCATTTCTTCCCATTACTATCAGTAGTTGTACATTTCTTAGGACTGTAGGCCTACGATACACCTCCAGGCATAGTTAGGGGTTGGGAAGAGGAGGGAAGAGGCCATTCTTCATTTATTTATTTTTTTTTTTTTGTTGAGACAGAGTCTCACTTTGTTGCCCAGGCTAGAGTGAGTGCCGTGGCGTAGCTCACAGCAACCTCAAACTCCTGGGCTTAAGCGATCCTACTGCCTCAGCCTCCCGAGTAGCTGGGACTACAGGCATGCGCCACTATGCCCGGCTAATTTTTCTATATAGATTTTTAGGTGTCCATATAATGTCTTTCTATTTTTAGTAGAGACGGGGTCTCGCTCAGGCTGGTCTCGAACTCCTGACCTTGAGCAATCCACCCGCCTCGGCCTCCCAGAGTGCTAGGATTACAGGCGTGAGCCACCGCGCCCGGCCCATTCTTCATTTATTAATTGGGTAGCATGGGGGCAGGGGAGGCAGTTTCCTCCTTCTCCCCCTCTTGTTTTTCTTTATTCCTCTCCCAGTTCCCCCTTCCATCGTCTCGATGGATTTGGATGAGACGTAGACATTTTCTACGTCAGGCCTTAATCATACCGAGGGAGCAGGAGAAAAGTAAGCCGCCTACCATGACACGATGGAATGGAAGTTTGTCAGCCATTGACTGCTGTGGCATTCCGACATTTAGTGTCTTCAGGACATTCTATATTTCTGCTATCCCACTAGAATATATCTCCTCGATCACTACTGTGTGGCCACATCCCAGCTGTTTCGTGAGCCACCCTCAATGTTCGTGACGATGTAGTGTGGGGACTCCCTCCGTCTGGTGCCTTAAACTCGCACATTTGGGGTTTTGTATCAGGATAGCAAAGCGATCACCTTTAAATAACCTGGCTGGCCATGGTGGCTCATGCCCGTGATCCCGGCAACTTGGGAGGCAGAGACGGGAGCGTGACTTGAGCCCAGCAGCTGGAGACCAGCCTGGGTAACACGATGAGACCTCATCTCTACCAACAAAAAAAAAAAAAAGAAAAATTATGGCGGGTGTGGCAGCATTTGCCTATAGTCCCAGCTACTCAGAAGGCTGAGGCAGAGAGGATCACTTAAGCCCTGGATTTGGAGCTTGCTGTGAGCTACAATCAGGCCAAGGCGGCCTGGGAGAGGACAGAGTGAAAGAAATCCTGTCTCAAAAAAAAAAAAAGAAAAGAAAAGAAAAGAAAAGAAAGAAAACAAGACCGATAACACAACACAACTTAGAAGACTTGGTGTTACCGAAAGCTCGGCCACTTGCCCACGAGGCCGAATAACGAGGACAAGCTGTTTGAGGAGGAAGGAAAGAGAGAGTCTATTTTGCCGGTAAAGGAGAAAATAGGGTAGACCTTCCCATCTCAAGCCTCCGAATTTCCCCGAACATAGGGCTAGGCAGAAATACAGAGCTTTTAATGAGGGGGGGAGGGGTTCTCAGCTTTAGCGTTGATTGTGGTTAATTATTTCAATCGTCCAGGCTCTGCCAAAAACAAAGCCTGTGAACTCTGCCGGCCGGGGGGGGCGGGGCAGGGGACCACTTGGGAGTTTTAAGAAAAGATTTAACCTGCCTTGGGGACATAGGCCAGACTACAAGCTCCCAAAAGTGGTGGTGGTGGTGGTGGTGGTGGTGGGGAGCGTAAAACGACAGAACGTCTTTCTGTCCTTTATTGGTTTCTCCTTTTTCCCCCCTAGGTGCCAAAAGACCTGAGACTGATGCCGAAAAGAAATAGGTACAGGCGCCCACGTGCACACACAAAGATATACGATCGAATACATCGTGTTGACAGTCGGGGAAACTGGAAGATGATGGGGAAGTATCACGAGCAACTTTGTATTTCTTCCAGGACAGGAAAATGGACACGAAGAGAAAAATTCATCGTTCTCGGCGTAGGATAAAAAGCCACATCTTGTTACTTAATATAATTCATTCTGTGATTTAAGTTTTTATACGATATGATATTCGATAAGCCTAAAACACAAGATAAAAGAGAAACAAACAAAAGGGAAAAAATAAAAATAAAAAAGACGACGGGCAGAGGCCTACGGTCCCGGGAGGAGGCAGAGAGCGGGAGGAGGGGCGCCTCCCGCAGACAACAGGGCGGGTGGGCGGAGACCCGCTAGAGGCTAGGGCTGCCCCGGGCGGGCCCAGAGCTGCGGGCCCGGGAAGAAGAGGGTGGGACCGTCCGGACCGTGCTCTCCTCCCCGCCCTCCACACCTCCCGGGAGTCAGCTCTTAAACTCCCAACGTCACCTGACTTTCCGGATCCCGAGGTCTGATCAAAGTGGCCGCTAGGTGACACCCAGCAACCGCTGCCGGTGTCATCCTGAAAAGAACGGACCCTATGACTGACGGGGGTGGGGCGCACAGTGGGTGGCCCGGCCAGCTCCCCTTCCTCCTCGGAGCGGATCGGATCATCTGGAACTTTATCCAGAGAGGAGAGAGTGCCCCTGGGTGTGTGCTAGAAGCCGGAGGGTTGGGGCAGGGACCTACCCAAGAGAGAAGTAGAGTACAGGGAGTTTCAGAGTTGACCCACTCACCATCTCGCCCTGGTCAATACAAGAGTGGCAATATCTGTCACCGTGGAATGAACACTTGGTACCGAAGACCTTTGTCTATGCTGGCCCCCGTATGCCTAGGGGGGGGCATGTGGCCAGAATCTGACATCCTAAACGTCTTCGTAGAAAGAATTTGGGGGTGGGGGTGGGGGAGAGAGACAGAAAAAGAAAAGAGAGGGGGAAAGAAATGGCTGCCACAAAACTATCAGAACAGAGAAGCGACCGATAGGGCCTATCTGGTTAAGTTCTTTCCCTACCCAGAGAACGACTTGACGTAGCTGACGTCACTGCAGTCAGGCCACGTTCCGGTGGACACAGAGAGTCAGGGATAGAATTTCACGCTCGGCACTGTCTCTCGGGACAGCGGGAAGGTGGAGGGTGGCTGAGGGTTCTATGCTCCTTTATCACACACCGTCAGGTAGGTCAGGTAAAATTGAGGACAGATTTCCAGTGTTTCGAGAAAGGAAGAGCACTCGTGCAGGCCATCTATCTGTACGTGGGAGAGTGTCCCCGAAAAGTGGCTTTCAGTGCCGGGATGTGCCTAGGCCAAGAAGGTACACGATCCTGAGTGAGAATGGTCCGTCCCATCGAGTCAGTCGGTAGGAGGCCACCGGGTCGAGACGGAACTGCCCCCCCACCCGCCCCCGCCCCCCAGAGCAGACAGACTCAGAATGGAGTCACTCGGTGCCAGTGCCCTGCCCGGGTGCCCCATCATTCAACCGAACTGGGAAACAGGTGGGCTTTCCGACCCTCGGGAGGGAGCTTCACCGGCGGGCGGACAGATCAGAAGGGGCCCGGCTCCCTTGAGCGGGCAGGCTGGGGACGGTCGGTGGGGTCTCTTGACAGGAGGCACCACGGAACCCTTGAGGCAATGTCGGGGGCACCTATGTTGCGGTCCAAAGCTAGCGTCTGAGAAGTCGTCCCGAAAGCATGATGGCGTCAACAAGTCCCCTCCGTTCAAGAAACGAGATTCATTTCTAGAGGAGGGCCACCCCCGCGGGAGGACCGTAGGCTTCCTGTGGACATTCTCTTCAAAAGGCAATTCACTCAGCGGAGTGAAAATCGGAAAAATCGCTGTCCTCTGACGCAGCTGCAGAGAAAAGATGGCACCAAAATCAATGAAACACACACACACACACACACACACACACACACACAAACACACCTCCTCCCATCTGAACGAGCACTCCGGACGGTCACATAGGGAGAGCGACGGGCTCTCTTCCCCCCCCCCTGTGGTTTTCTACCTTTTGTTGCGGTTTTTTCCCTCAGTGGATAGAGGAGGAGACACAGGGGGCTCAGCCGGCATGCGAGTGGGTTTATCATCCTCTGTGAGTATCAACACGCGACACCACCTAAGTGAAGGAACACACCGGTGTTTCATGTGATGTGGCTCAATGCCTGGCAGATACGAGCCTTTGCAGGCCTCCTCGTGATCGACAGGACGTCGCCTTGGACACGGACACATCTTGTCCCTCCCTCCCGAGGCGATAGGCGGTTCCGTACCTCCTCGGGGCCAGGGCACAGTCTGCCTAGGCACCTACAACACGTGTGGCAACAGCCTCGATGGCTCTGCCATGAGAACGAACTCCCGTGGCACGGGGGTGGGGTGGGGGGGGGGTCGGGTGCTGAAGAATTCAGCTGAGTGAAGGAATGCCACGGGATTCAGAGTGCCATCGGTGGGCTGAGAGGCGAGCAGGGCGGGCTTTGAAAGGGTAACATTCTCCCTGCCTTCCGTCTGGCTGTGAATACAGAACGTACACGCCAGGCGGGGTGGCTCACGCCTGTAATCCTAGCACTCTGGGAGGTAGAGGCGGGTGGATCGCTCAAGGTCGGGAGTTCGAGACCAGCCTGAGCAAGAGCGAGACCCCCATCTCTACTAAAAATAGAAAGAAACTATATATCTAAAAATATATACAGAAACAGTATCTAAAAATATATACAGAAAAATATTAGCCGGGCACGGTGGCGCATGCCTGTAGTCCCAGGTACTCGGGAGGCTGGGGCAGTAGGATCGCTTGAGCCCAGGAGTTTGAGGTTGCTGTGAGCTAGGCTGACGCCACGGCACTCTAGTCTGGGCAACAGAGTGAGACTTTGTTTCAAAAAAAATAAAATAAAATAAAAAAAAAAAAATATATATATATATATATATATATATATAAATATATACACACACACACACACACACGTATATCCAATTAGCTGGGCATGCTGGCACATGCCTGTAATCCCAGCTACTCGGGAGGCTGAGGCAGTCTGATCGCTTGAGCCCAGGAGTTTGAGATTGCTGTGAGCTAGGCTGACGCCATGGCACTCTAGCCAGGGCAACAGAACGAGAGACTCTGTCAGAAAGAAAAGAAGAGCGAGAGCGAGAGAGCGAGAGAAAGAAAGAAAGGAAGGGAGAGAAAGGAAAGAGAAGGAAGGGGGGGGAGAGAGAGAGAGAGAGAGAGAGAGGAGAAAACTATTAAAAAATTCGGGACCAGATCCATCGGTCGGTACTCAGAAGCGTGACGATCGGGTGTTCCCGAGCACGTGTGAGATGTGTCTTCTCCCTGACGCCGCGTTTCCTCCACACACACATCACCCATCTGCCGTGGAAAAAAAGCAACAAAAAGAGAGAAAGAGATTAAGAAGGGAAAATGGAAACAGGGCAAAAGAGGAAGAAAGAAAGAAATTTCGAAAAAAAGAGACCAAAGTCACAGCGAGAAGGAAGAATACTGAGCCCAGAGCGACACCTAGTGACCACACCGTCACAAGCACCCTAGGGCCCCAATTCGCCAGAGACATCTGGTGGACCCCAGGGCAACATGTGGTCGACCCGGGGCCATGGCGTCTGCAGCCGATTCCCAGGCGGGCACACGAGCCCGGGGAAACTCATTCTCAGCGCGGGGAGGAGGGGAGGGGAAATAATAGCAAAGTCACACCAGATCCCTTTCTAGTTCATAAACGTGTTGATTGCGTGTTCACGCGCACGTGTGAGAAGGGCCTCCTGGTGTGTCGGCACGTCACCCGCGTGACGTGAAACCATGAATCCGGGGGGGGGGAGCGGAAAGGCGGGCAGGAAAAGGCAAAGAGAGAATAGATAAAATGAAAGGACCAAAAAGAAAGTCACACAGCAGGGTAGGGGAGTGAGAGCAAGTCGAGAGACTGCAGACAGAAACTCCGAGAGGAGAGGAATGCTCCGGAGCGCCCCCTCGCCCCGCGCGAGAAGAATACCGATCGCAGGGTGACCCCTAGGGGCAGCGAGGCCAGAGAGACCAAATCCGTCCCGAAGCCTCCCTGTCAGGACGACAACCACAGACCAGACATCTGGTCAACCACCCAAGGACCAGACATCTGGTCAACCAGCGAACCCATGCGGAGGCCGCATGCAGCAGCGACATCTGCACGACCACTCAGGGTGCTCCCTGCCGGGAGGGTGTGTCTCTATGTGTGTGTGTCCGGGGGGGGGGAGATTGCGATGAAAGTCACGCCAGGTCCCGGGATAGTTCGTGAGCGTGATAATTGCGTGTGTGTGGAGAAAAAAGGGGGCGGGGCGATAGGGAGTAAAGAAAGGAGGAGCGGGCGAGCGGAGGGGTGGGGAAGGAGAGGGAGTCGAGAAGCCCGCAACCGCAGCGCCCCCTGGCGGTGATCCCCCTCCATAGCATCGATGGGGCCAGCCCCGCAGAGACTAAGTGCGACGGGACATCTGGTCAACCCCAAGGACCATGGGATCCCGGCACGAAACCGGCGGAGGAGGAGGAGGAGGAGGAGGAGGAGGAGGAGGAGGAGGAGGAGGAGGAGGAGGAGGAGGAGGAGGAGGGCTAGGGGGCGGCGGCGGCGGGATAGGCGGCGGAGGCGGGCTAGGCGGCGGCGGGCTAGGCGGCGTAGGAGGCGAGCTAGGCGGCGGCGGCGGCGGGCTAGGCGGCGGCGGGCTAGGCGGCGGCGGAGGCGGGCTAGGCGTCGGCGGCGGCGGGCTAGGCGGCGGCGGAGGCGGGCTAGGCGTCGGCGGGCTAGGCGGCGGCGGAGGCGGGCTAGGCGGCGGCGGGCTAGGCGGCGGCGGCGGCGGGCTAGGCGGCGGCGGGCTAGGCGTCGGCGGCGGCGGGCTAGGCGGCGGCGGAGGCGGGCTAGGCGGCGGCGGGCTAGGCGGCGGCGGAGGCGGGCTAGGCGTCGGCGGCGGCGGGCTAGGCGTCGGCGGGCTAGGCGGCGGCGGCGGCGG
>NW_027182961.1:82500-102500 GCF_041146395.1 Eulemur rufifrons
GGGGATGGGGAGGGGGCGCGAGACGGGCCGCACCACCACCCCCTTCCCCCAGCGCACACCGGGGCGACCCGCGGCCGGGGCACGCAGCGCACACACGCGGGCGCCCTTCACAGCTGGAACGCCGGCCCGGCCCGGCGTGACCCTCCCCCAGAGTTCAGGGGGGAGGCGCGGACCACGTTAGGCGAAGAGTGGCACTCGGCCCCCACCGCGGGGGCCGGCGGACCGCTCCCCCCCACGGCAGGGGAGGAGGGAACTCTGCCCACGCACAACTGGCAGCCGCAGGGGCGGCGGCTGACGACGCGCAGAGAGGCGGCGGGCTGGGGGATCCGACAAACCCCAGAAGAGGACACGCCTCCACGATCGCTAGAGAAGACGCTTTCTCGCCGAAGGTGGATCGCCCCCGACCCCCGGTCGCCCCCGTAAGGGCCCTGGGCGGAGGCGTTCAGGCACGCCCCGGGGGAGGTGTGGGGGGGGTCTGCGGCATGGGGCAAAACACGCACGGTTGGCGACTCCTGAGCGTTCGCGGTCGGGGCCCCTGGTCCAAAAGCCCCCTCACTTCGAGGGGAACACTCCCCCGTCGGTATGGGAGAGGGGTCACCGAGGCAGACCAGGCCGGTGGCAGAGGCCCCCCACGGGGCCGGCCGGCACCACGTCGCCGGCCCAGCCCCACCACGATCGCCCACACGACCGTGCAACCACCCCCCCCTCGGGCAGGGTGGGAAGAGCACAAGCCGTGCGCTCGCCTTTCGAAGTCCGCCACGCACACATCGTGGGGACGCCGAGACAACGCCCCCCGCCCGCCCACGCAGCGCAGGAGGATGCCTCTAGGCTTGCCCGCCTCGACCCCCCCAACCCCAAGCACGCTGCTCGAGGGTGTACCCAACGCAGCAGACGCTGCAGCGGCGACCAGAGGGGGACGCCGGGAACGAGGACGACAACCACCGCTCGGTTTCGGGCACCTTGGAGAACAACCCGGTGCGCTCCGGGGGCACCACAAAAGGGCCACACAGACCCAGCAGCCGCGCGCCAAACGGGGCGCGCGACCGGGCGGGCGGCACGGCCCCGCACCCGTCCGTCGCGGGCAGGGGGGACCCCGGCCAGGCAACAGCCACACAGGGCGAGCGAGGGCTGCCCGCTGCGTCAAGAGGACTCACGACCCCCCGCCAACGCCACGAGGCCGAGGGCGGGGCGACCGCGGTCGGGCCGGATAGTCTCGCACCCGCGCCTCCCACGCACCGCCCGCAGGCGGGGAAGGAGAGGTGAGGTGCCCGCGGGCAGAACGAGAAGAGCGGCCACCATTCACCATGAATGGACCGTCCCTCGCCTGGCACGCGGCTCAAGGCCCGGGAGAGCGCGACGTCACCACATCGATCAGGCCCCGAGGACGGGGAGGGTTGGGGGAGGTCAGTCAGACCGGCGAGGACAGCGATCGGAGGAGCCCGCTTCAGCCTCGCCAGCCCCGCCTCCCAAGCACAACCCAAAGACGAGGACCGCCTGACACGCAACGGCACAGAGCCAGCGGGGTAAGGGGGAAGGTTGCCGCAAACCTCCCCCCCTCCCCCGGGTGCCGTCTCTCGAGGGGACAAGAGACCAACGCGAGAGGCGGGCACCACCGTCGGGACACTCCGACGCCCTAGAGCCGGCGCGCGGGCCCAGGCGGTCAGCTCAAAGGGAACAGGGCAGGGCGCTGGATCCCCAGGAACCCAGAACCCTGTCCGCGTGCGGAGGCCCAACCCCTCCAGCGACAGTCGCCGAAGGACAGCGTGTCAGTACTAACCTGCAGGCGGAAGATGACGATATGAGGTGATCAAAAACACCGCGCAGGAAGACGGGGACCGAGCCACTTGAACACGCCTGCCCCCACGACACTCGACACGGCCACCTGTCCCCAGCAGGTCCCCAGCGCCAGCAGACAAGGGGCACTCAGGGACATCTGGTCGGCCCCCGTGGCGTAGAGGGCCAGGGAGGCCCTCACCGTCCACGCGCGCCACCCAGGGCCCAGCACGGGGACTTGTGGAGGAGAAAACATCGGGACGGGACCGCCACGGCCCACGAGCGGCCGCGGGCCGACAGGGGTCGCCCTCGCCGGCCACCCAGGGCCACCCAGGGCCCGGTCCCCGGCCCCAGCACGGGGACTTGTGGAGGAGAAAACATCGGGACGGGACCGCCGCGGCCCACGAGCGCCCGCGGGCCCACAGGGGTCGCCCTCGCCGGCCACCCGCGCCACCCAGGGCCCGGTCCCCGGCCCCAGCACGGGGACTTGTGGAGGAGAAAACATCGGGACGGGACCGCCGCGGCCCACGAGCGCCCGCGGGCCGACAGGGGTCGCCCTCGCCGGCCACCCAGGGCCACCCAGGGCCCGGTCCCCGGCCCCAGCACGGGGACTTGTGGAGGAGAAAACATCGGGACGGGACCGCCGCGGCCCACGAGCGCCCGCGGGCCCACAGGGGTCGCCCTCGCCGGCCACCCGCGCCACCCAGGGCCACCCAGGGCCCGGTCCCCGGCCCCAGCACGGGGACTTGTGGAGGAGAAAACATCGGGACGGGACCGCCGCGGCCCACGAGCGCCCGCGGGCCGACAGGGGTCGCCCTCGCCGGCCACCCGCGCCACCCAGGGCCCGGTCCGCGCCCCCAGAGTAGGACTCGGAGGAAGCCACGGACGACTGGGTGCCACTCACAGGGCTGTCCCTGCCTCCCGAGCGGGAACCAGGGAAAATGGGTAGGAAAGGCGAGGCCGAGGGAGAGGGACACGCATGCACGGGACGGCGGCCGGTCGCCGGACACCCTCCTCTCCCGTCCGCGTGTGCCGTCTCCTTCCTGTCCCCGCGGGGTGGGTCGGGTCTCCAAAGCGGCCACAGCGTGCTGGTCGACCTGCCCGGGCAGCCCCGCAAGCCGCCTGGCTGGCTGAGCCTGGAAGCGCGGCGACAACGTCCTCCCGCCACACAGCCCTGCAGGCCCAAGCTCTGCCTCCCAGATGTCCCAGCCGGCGTCCCGGCACGAACCAGATGGCCCCGCGAAGGCTGCTTGCTTCCCGGAACTCAGCCTCGCTCGCATCGGGGACTGTCCCCTGCTTTGCCTGCTGCACCGAAGATTCAGAGGACAAGAGACTTGTAGAAAAGCGGCCGCCAGGTGGAGCCCGACCACAACCGGCGCCAGCCACCAGAGGTCTGCTGCAAAACACGGGGCAACCCTCTGGAGCCCATCATTTCAGAGTCCAGAAGGTCCCCCGGGGGCATCAAACACAGTCCCCCTACTCCCCACGGAAGCCATCGAAAAATGACGGGTCAGTCTAGGGCCACGCCACCCTGAACGCGCCCAATCTCGTCTGATCTTGGAAGCTAAGCAGGCCCCGGCCTGGCTAGCACTGGGATCAAAGAAAGGATGGGTCGGCCCGACCACCGACATCGTCCACCAAACCCGTCTCTGCACAGACCACAACATAGCCGAGAGACAGACAGGCAGAAACAGAAAGAGAGAAAGGGAGAGAAAGGAAAAGAACAGAAAGAAAAGAGACGGAGAAACAGAGAGAGAAAGTCAGAAAGAAGAAAACAGTAAATAAGAAAAGACAGGAAGAGGGCACGGGGAAGAAAGAAAAAGGAAGGGAGGAAGGAGATAGGAAACACAGAAAGACAGAAGGAAAGAAGAAATAAGGAAAGAAAAGACAGGCAGAAAGAAAGAGAATGAGAAAAAGGAAGGAAGGATGGAAGCAGAAAGAAAGAAGAAAGAAAGAAAGACAGACAGAGACAGAAGGAGGGAAAGAAAGAAAAGAAAAAGAAAGGAAGTTAAGAGAGAAAAAGAAAGAGCACGGAAAGATGGAAAGAGAAAAAGATAGAGAGAAGGAAGGAGAGAGACAGTATAGAAAGAGACAGAAAGGAAGAAGGAAGGAGAGAGAAAGGAGAGAATGAGAAAGAAAGAAGGTAGGAAAGTAGAAAGGGGGAAGAAAGATGGAAAAAACAGAGATAGAAACACAGGATAACAGGAGAAAGGAAGAGAGGAAAGAAATACGGAAGGAAGGAAGGCAGGCAGGCAGGAAGGAAGACAGGAAGACTGAAAGAAGGAAAGAACAAAGAAGTAAAGAAAAGGCAGAAGGAGGAAGAGAAAGAAAGAAAGGGGGGGGGGAGAGATGATAGGATGAGAAAACCTTTCTGTCGTGGAATCATAAAACCCCTTCCTATCTTAGGATCATGAAACCCAGGGTGGAACTATGATACACTTCACATTCTCAGAGCACGCCGGCTGGTGAAACAAAGAAAGAAGTCAGGGACAGAGAGAACACATTCACGGGGCCTGGCCGGGGGCCAGGGTGGGGCGGCCCGAGGCTGTCGCCAGAGCCATCTCTGTGGCAGGACGTCGCAACACGCCTACCGGATTTTCCCATAACGCTCGCCCGCCGCCAGGTGACCCCCGTCATCCACCGATCCAAGTGTCAGCCTGGAAAGGACGGGCTCCCTCGTGGGGGAGGGAGCGTGGGGGCGGGAGTGGGTACACACTGGGTCGCAGGCCTCCTCCCGGCCCCTCTCGGACCACGTCTCTCAGCCCTCGGGCACACTCCCCACCACTAGTCGACCAGAGAGCCCCCGGGGGCGGGGGGCCGGAGGGGGGCGTCCACGGCAGGGAGAGAGGACAGGGACCCATCGGCCCGTGCTAGATGCCACGGGTGGAGGCAGGACCTGCTGAAGACACACGAACAGTACGGAGAGGTTCAGAGCGGGGCCTAGGCGCAGCCACTCACGATGATCTCACAGTTGGACTATCTGTCACGGTGGACCGAAGCGCATGAAGTGGGCGCTCCCGGAAACGGCGTGTGTGTGTGTGTGTGTGTGTGTGTGTGCGCGCGCGCGCGCGCGCGCGTGTGCCTGTGTGTGGGAGGGAGAGAGAGAGAGAGAGAGAGAGAGAGAGATGGGAGAAGACGGTCGGTACATTCGCTCACTCCTGTACCCGGGCCAGTCGTTTCTCCCGAAGGACAGAAATCCATAAAACACCCACGTCTAAAGAGTGTTTACACAGAGCTAACCCTAGGTCGAATCAGTCTGGAGTCGAGTGCGGGGAATCCTATGGTCCCAAACTGGGACTCCAGTCCCGGCCCCATAGCAAAAGGGGGTCATTTCTCAGAAAACGCACGCACACAGAATCGGGTAACGTTTATACAATTTTATACCGTGGTAGTGACTTCCTTCCCCGCCCCCGTGTTCTTAGGATCGGTCTCACTACATAGTACTTTTTTTTTTTTTTTCTGAGCTTTATTTTATTTTATTTTATTTTACTGTCATTTCGTTAGAGATGATGGGGAGGGGTGGCGGGGGAGCAGGGCATAGTTCACTCACTGGAAGCCTCAAACTCCTGGGCTCCAGCGATCCTCCTTCCTCAGCCTCCCAAATCGCTGGGGCTACAGGCGTGTGCCACCATGCCCGGCTAATTTTTTTCTATTTTTGGTAGAGACGGGGGTCTTGCTTTTGCCGAGGCAGGTCTCGAACTCCTGACCTCAAGCGGTCGGTCCTCCTCCCCGCCTTGGCCTAGGATTACAGGCGTGAGTCACCAAGCCTGGCCTGGATCGGTTTTTAATAGGTAAGGTCTACGAGACATCCCAGTCCAAACATCGATTCGGTGGGTCTCTACAGGACTCCGGGCGGAGATCCGATCTGGGGTTTACAACGTGGAGAATTAAGGCCTGGCTAGCAAAGAGCCCAGTGACTGAAGAGGGACGATGCTCGTCAGTCGTACAGAGCCTGAAAAGATGCAACACGGGGAAACGTTTCCAGGTTCCTCTCAGAAGAGGATGTCAGATGAGATGCCGAAACGAAAAGAATGGGTTCAAGCCAAAAGGAAAAATAGATAAATAAGTCAATAAATAAAACTACGGGAGACAGCCAGGAGACACTGTTTCCTCAGAAATGGCTAGGAAGCCTCCCAGGATAACCTGGATAGCAGCATATGTTCCTCCTCCTCCTCCGGCTCCCTCTCTTGTGTTCGTGTTTGTTTTCTGTAAACGCCAAGATGGGGCAGGGGTGGGGGACACCACGCCGGGTGGGCGAGCAGATCACCCTTCCCACCACAGGAGGGAGCACACACACACACACACACACCCACCCACCCACCCCAGGTCATCACTCTGTAGTTCCGCGTGAGTGAGGTGAGGCCCGGAACGGTGCTAGTAGCTTTCCAAGTGGTCAAAAAGAATGCACAATAACTGGACCGAGGCCTGTCTGGACGCTGTAAAGGCCCACTTGAAAACTTATGCTTGCTCGCTAGGTGACCGATGTCCGCTTGACCTATGTCTGTAATTGGAAATACGTACCTTGCGGAGATAAAACAAAGCAATTAACTTGTAACTAAGTGTTTAAACTTTCCAGCTGCCTGTCGTAAAATTGATTGTGCTTGCTTAACGCCTGAAAGAATGTTCCTTAATTGGAGCTATCTGTTTCTGTAAACCTGCTCGCTTAAAGACTGTAACCGAAACGAAACGGGGGCCCGAGGCTGGTCCCGGACCACACAGCTGCGGAGTAGGTGGTATAGTGTTGTTTCAACCGCCGTGCCTAAAGTCACGGAGCTCTAGCTTAGGATAGTCTGAAACCTTCCTGCTTTTTTCGGCTCGGGGCCATTCTCTGTACCTGTACCCTAACAGGGCAGGGGGTGGTCGCTGGCCAGCTAATGTGGACTCATGACTTGGCTCAATTCGGTCTCTAGGTTGTCCTGTCTCGCACTCCGTACTATAACAGATGCCACACCGGTTCAACCCAGCTCTGAAGGAAAGAAATGCCGAGCGTTCCACTAGCCGGAGGAAGGCAAAACGCACCTCTGCCTTCCTCTGAGGGCACGTCTGAGTGAACGGGTCGTTCTCCCTGCCCGTCACCCCAAGCCCCTCATCCCGGACCCCACCACACCCGGCCTTGACCTCCTCGGCCCTGCCCACCAGGCCCCATCATGGCCTCTGGAGCCTGGGCTCTCTCTCTCTCCAGGCACTGGCACTGCCCCCCGCCCCCACCCCGGGACCTGAGATCCAGGGCCTCTGTCTCCCAGGCCTCCCAGCTGTCTTGACTTGCGGACTCAGTGCCTGCTCTGCCAGAGAGACCTCTTGCTGCGGGGTGGCTCTCAGTGGCTGCATCTCAGCGGTCTAACGTGTCCCCCACCATCCACGTGGCCGCCGGCGTCAGGCTTCGGTGCCGTAGTGCCACCCTGCCTCCCTTCCGGGGGAATCCCACGCTGCCTCAGGCCCATTATGACCTGGAAGAGGCTGCACCTGTGGGGTCTGCCCATTTCCACTACCCCCCCCCCACACACGTCACCCCCCGGTCCCCCCATAGGGGTTAGGAAGAAGGCAACACTTTCTGGTACAAGGGTTGAACTGAAGGGGCGAGTGAGTGGCCACCTGGCAGGGGCATCGCAACAGATGGCTGAAGAAGTCAGCCGCCGAGTGCAGAAATGTCACGGAACTTGGGGTGCCACTGCCTTGCTGAGATAGGGCCAGGGCAGGCTTTAAAAGGCTAAAATTCTGCCTGCCTTTGGTACGTTAATACAGAACCCATGGTCCTTTCTAATTTTTGATTCCCGGAGAGGCAGGAAGTATTCCAAATGGCCACGCCATGGCTTTTCTAAATTGCCCACAAGGCCTTCTCCGACCCAGCGGGTCAGGGGTTTGCTTTGGTGTTACATCGTGGTAAAAGAGACATCCCACAGCAGTGACCATGTCCATCGACTCCGTCGGCGCTCTCAGGCTCGTAGTCCCACTTTTCAGACAAGCCTGGATGGCCACTCCGTGTCACTCTTTGCCAAATGCCAGCCACTCTCCTCCCCGCCCCGCATCCCCCATTTGGCCACCACAACTCTTCATCCCCAGGCGCCCTCCGGTAAAGTGTGCTCCTGTCTGTACACCTACTCCGTTGGGGGCGGGGGGGGGGGGGCGGGAGGTGGCACAAGAGGTGGCTGGTGGCCGGAGCAGGCCCGCCACCTTGAGTGTGTGGAACAGCGCTGAGGATTTCCTAAGGGAAGAAAGAGGGTGGGGAGAGCGAGAGAGCATCTCCTCCTCGTGAACCTCACAGATGATTGAGGACAAACAGGCCTGCACGGGGAGGGGGGGGGCAGGGAGGGTGCCGAGTCTGCACCAGAGAAAATGGCTTTGTGGGGGGGTGGGAGGGGAAGAGGGCAGAAAGATTTTCTGTCTTTTTAAAACTTCCCCCAGGCTTTTGGGAACTTGCAGCCCGGCCTGCATCCCTGAGGCACGTTAACTCTTTGGTTATAACTCCAGGTGGCCCCCAGGGTGGGCGGCCCACAGAGTTCAAGGGATTTCTTCTCAGCAGAGACGGGACCTTTAGAACAGCTAACTGCAGTAATTGCCTGAAGCTGAGAACCAACCCTCCCTCCTTTAAAACCTCTGTATTTCTGCCTAGGCCTATGTTCACGAAATTTGGGGGTTTGAGACTGAGAAGCTCTACCCTATTTATTTCCTCCTTTGTCAGCAAAGTAGACTCTCTGTTTTCTTACTCCTCATACCGCTTGTCCTCGTTATTCGGCCTCGTGGACAAGCAGCTGAGCTTTCGGTCACAAGTCCACACCCCAGGGTGGAGGGGTCCAATCCACCCCTGTCCAGACCTGGGCCCTTCCTGCCTCCCTCTCGAGACGATCTGTTTGGCAGCCCAGCCGCCTTGGACTGGGCCACAAGGAGGACACAAAGTAAAGACCCAGCCCCCCCGCCCCCCCCCCCCACACACACACACACGGCAGTGGCGGTGGGTGGCAGTTCTCCAAGGGTTTGGGGCTTTTCCTGAGGCAGGAGACGGAGGGGACTGATTTCTTTAGAGCTCCGTCCCCTCCCCCATGCGCTGTGCCGCCTGGAAGCGGCAGCTCGCGGGGCGGGGTCGGGGCTGAAAGCGGCTCCGCCCGAGAGAAGCCCGAGGCGGCTACGTGCAAGCGCGCATGCGCAGTCAGCTCGCGGGGCGGGGTCGCGGCTGAAAGCGGCTCCGCCCGAGAGAAGCCCGAGGCGGCTACGTGCGAGCGCGCATGCGCAGTCAGCGCAGTGAGTGGAGGAGGGGTGGAAAACGGCGGAAGGGCTCCGCCGGGGGCCCGGCCATCTGTGCGGCCAGGCTAGGGGTTTGCCTCTTGGGCCGGGAGCTCGTACCCCGCCCCCAGCCCGCAGGCAATCCCGAGGGGCAGAAGCACGACTTGCTGGGCACCTCCTCGGGCGAAGCGGTCGCGGTGGCTGGGTTACGTGGGGCCCAGACGAGTCTCTGGTTCTGGGAGCGGCACCTCCCCCACGCGCCTCTCCTCTTGGGCCTTCACCCCTCCCCCCCCCCCCCCCCCGCTCCGGCCCCAGGGGATGGGAGGAGTGGGGGGCAGGGAGACGACCTCAGGGAGGAGCCAGACCAACTGAATGAAAGCTTTTCATGAACTCGTGTGTCTTTGCCAGGGAAACACCATTTCTGGAGTCTATGAACTAAAATAAAATCTTAAGCCGCCCCCCGCCCGCCACCGCCAGCTGACCCGTCCCGTGGTTGGCCCAGGGAACCCTAGAAAAACCCTTAAACCTGAGCTGCTGCCCCGCAAGGACAGGGGAAGTCAGACACCCCTCCCTGATGGAGTCAGATTTTATAACAATGAGATACTGAATGTCCGACGGGCCTAAGGCCAGGCAAGACAAAGCTTAACGCATATCTAGCAGGCCAACCGTTTACTGAACTACAGGGCACTTGAGTTTTGGGTAAACTGTCCAGTGGCTTGTCTGTGATTAGCAGACCTCCTTACCTTAACTGAAAACATGATGCAAAGCCTTTAGGCAGAGGTTCATTTATGTCATCAATTGCAAATCAAAGAATCTTTAAACCCAGCTGTAAACCTGTAAACACCGCACCCTCCCTCCCCCGCCCCCCCCCCAACTGCCAGATGTCCTGCCTTTTCAGCCCAGACCAATGTACCCCTTCCATGTTTTGATTTGTGATTTTACATGTAATTCCTGTCTCCCTAAAATGTATGAAGCCAAACTGTAACCCACCCCACCACAATGGGTCCGCTTGCTCAAGGCTTCTTGGGCGTAGCTCTCTGGGCCATGATCACGGCCGTTGGGCTCAGAATAAAACTCTTTAAATTATTTTGCAGTGATTTGGGGTTCTTTTCCATGGACGAGTCAATCGTGTTCACATTATTTTAGCCTTGGGAGCTTTTTCTTTTCTATTATGTCTGATCCTGATCGCTAGCCAGGTATTCATTCATATTTTTGGTTGGTGGTGGTGCTCAAGCTCGTCTTTGTACATCCCAGATTGGCGTAAGCCACCGTGAATATGTTTTACACCTTCCAAGAGCTAGCGCTTATTGCCGTATCATAACCAGGGCTCGCAGCAATTTTTCTTTTTTTTTTTTTTAAAGCTGCTTCCACTTTCCACCTAGGTATACATACGAGTATCCCCTTTAAATGAATGCTTGCATCGAGGAACCAGGAAGTGGTTTTTGTTGTTGTTGCTGTTGTTGTTTTCCCCCAGTCATTTATCTGCTCCTCAACCCTCATTATTTATCACACACACACACACACACCCCCACCCCATCTCTGTAGAAAAGCTCACGGAGATTGTTCATCCACCGCGTGCTTTCTGTTGACAGTATCTGAGACGATAAGGAGCACCATGCATTCTGTTCTAAGAGAAA
Source organism: Eulemur rufifrons (assembly GCF_041146395.1). Lineage (NCBI taxonomy): Eukaryota > Metazoa > Chordata > Mammalia > Primates > Lemuridae > Eulemur > Eulemur rufifrons. Next base: position 93,129 of record NW_027182961.1, read on the forward strand.
AATTGCATATATCAGTATGATTATATTTTACTTCTTGTGTGAATTTAGTGGATCTCATAAAAGCTGATCTTGATTTTCACAGCAGAGAAAAGTGGGCTTCTGTTTTGGTTTTGTTTTTGTTTTTCTGGAGGGGTGGTGTCTTCACATAAGTGATCATCTTTACAAGTATGCTATATGCGAGAAATTTCAGAAAGCTGCAAAGAGTGACTTGTTGACAATGCTTGCATTGAATGATGTATCTGAATCTGTGAATCGAAGGGGTCAGCATCTGACCAGAAAGCACTGTTAGAAGAAGAGGGGTTTCGGGTCTTTTCCTAAATTGTATCTGCCTAAGGCGGAAAATATTTCTGTTTCCCTATGACATGGTATTTTCCTCACAAGCAGTGTTAATGGCTCCATATGTCTCTAGACTGGCTGCAGAGCAGAGACTCCATGGTCTCCACTACTTGACTCTGTCTGTCCAAGAATGGCCTCCACAGCTCTCCTCTGTGAGATATCCACTCTCAGAGGTGGCACGGTATGGTGGGTAGGGGGATATGCTGGATTTTGAAAACTCAGAGTTTGAACTCCAGTGCTTTATTTCTTAGCAACATGAACTTTGTCAGATCACATCACCCTGCTGAAGCCCAGTCACCTAAAGGGTAGAAAATGCAATGGATAGATTGACGCTTCTCTTCTCTTCTCCTCTCTTCTTTCTCTCTTTCTTTCTTTCCTTGTGTCTTCCTGTCTCTGTCTCTCTCTCTCTCTCTCTCTCTCTCTCTTTCTTTTTGTCTTTTTCTTTTTTTTCTTTTGACGGGCCCTCACTCTGTTTCCCAGACTAAAGTGCAGTAGCATCATCATAGATCACTGCAACTTCAAACTCTTGGCCTCAAGCGATCCTTTCCCCCTAGGCTTCCCAAAGTGCTAGGATGCAGTTTTATTTTTATCTGTGACACCATGGGAGGAAATATCTTTTAGGGTCATAGGGTCAGAAATTTAGATCTCTTCTTTGAACTCATGGTAGCGGCTAACTGGGATTTTCAGTGTGTAAACGTAAGCCACTTGTAATTTCACCAGTACTCCCGTTACTTGTCATCTATTCAGGAGGTGAACTCTTCTTCCCCTACCATCTACTGTTCAAACGCGTTGGCCACAAGGATAATTTGAATATCAGATTCAGAGCACAAATAATTAAGGTCCTGTAGCGTTAATAAGTAAAAGGGGCCACACACAAACCTGTGGAAGTCTGTGTCCCTTCCAGTTTTTTTGTTTGTTTGTTTGTTTTTGGGTCCCCCCCCCCCCCCCGAGACTGAGTCTCACTCTGTTGCCCGGGCTAGAGTGAGTGCCGTGGCGTCAGCCTAGCTCACAGCAACCTCAAACTCCTGGGCTCAGTCGATCCTCCTGCCTCAGGCTCCCCAGGAGCTGGGACCACAGGCATGTGCCACCATGCCCGGCTAATTTTTTTCTATATATTTTTAGTTGTCTGGACAATTTCTTTCTATATTTTTAGTAGAGACGGGGGCGGGGGGTCTCACTCTCGCTCGGGCTGGTCTCGAACTCCTGACTTTGAGCGATCCTCCCGCCTCGGCCTCCCAGAGTGCTAAGTTTACAGGCCTGAGCCAACGCGTCCGGCCTGTGTCCATTCTTTAATGTTGTGTGTTGCTCAGTTATGAAAAGGCAAGGGAACATAAAATCCGAGTTTTAGGGATGACTTATAGGCTCAGTATTCTTTTTTTTTTTTTTTTTTTTTGCCTCCTCTAAGCCTATGTGAATATCAAGGAGGGTAAAAAATTCAGTGTTCTCAGTTCAGTGCCCAACCAACCTCTGTTTCCAGAGTAAAAATTGAGCATCCTATTACACCTTTATTTCCCTTTGGTATGCTAAGGCCCAACTCGGCAGAGAGGTCACTGTTTATTCTCTTGGCTAAGATCACATGTGCCATAGTCTGTCTGCTTTGTCTCCTTTAGGGGTAATCATCCAATCTTACCCGGGCCCCTCACATCCTCGTGACAATAGGCCTCCTTGGTTTACTGAAATAGAAAAGACCGGCTCATCAGCAATGTTTGATCGGTTGCTTCAGAAACAAATGTTGTTCTGCTTTCTTTACTATGTTTTTTTTTTTTTTTTCCTTCTTTCTTCCGTCAGACCCAATCCGATATAGGTGGGAGAGAAGGTAACCGGAGCCTCTTGAAAAACCGAAGTGAACCAAAGCGAGCTCACAGATTCAGATAGAAATCAGGAGGAAGAAAAATTGAGAGATAACATGGATTTTCTGTCTAGCGGGTGTTCTCACACTTCAATTTTACCAGAAGCGTTAGGTAGGATGACGATGACGATAATTGTGACAAACACTATTCTCATTGGACAGATAAGGAGGCAGGCTCAGAGTGACGAGTAACCTGGGCCTAAATAGATCGCTAAGAAGCATCATAGTGTGTTCCTTGGTTACGCTGTTTTGTGAAGCTCAAAAAGTTTGGGGTGCGCGTGCGCGTGCGTCCATGTGCGTACGCAATCATAGGTGTTCTAGTAAAACGGATATGAGGTAGGATTTCCCATACCTTCAATGATTTCATGTCCTGCAGGAACATAATGTTCCGGGATCAGGTTTTTATTCTGCCTTCTGTGCCACATGCTCAACATGCCTGTGACTTTACAGCCGAGACTTGCTCAGGGGGAGCCCATTCTCATCTTCTGGGAGGTTCTGCTAATCTTTAAAAGACAAGGACATAGGAAGATGATCCTATAACAACGACTGTGACCACGATTAAAGGCTTACTGTTTACCACGCGTGCTTCTGTGGGCTTTGCCTGCATTTGCTTTTTCACTCTGCACAATATCCCTGTGGGGTAGGCACCATGATTTCTGCATTTGCAGATGAAGAGGCTGAGGCTCAAGAGGATGTATGACTCGCCAAGTTACCAAACACGGAGTGTCGTCCAGGTAGCCAGTCCAGGCCCCCCGGCTCTGCAGCCACTCTGCAATGCTGATTCTGAGCCTGACCGTTTCATCACTGGTGGCTCCCTGAGAACCTTGACTCGGCCCCCTTCCTCAGTTCACTTGGGAAACATATTCATGTGTGTGTATTTCTCTCCTTCCCTCTCCCACCCCCCCCCGTTTTAGTTTTTATTATTTTGAAAAGTGCATAGAACGATAAAAACTTTAAAAGTAGGAAAAAGCTTACGGAACACATAAGGACACAGAGAAAGAAAATATCTGTGTACAACAGTGCAACGCATTTGTGTTTTAAGTCGTGGTGTTGCAAAAGAGTCCAAAAGTTTAAAAGAAAGAAAAACAAACAAACAAACAAACAAACAAAAAAAAAAAAAAGCCAAACCACCATGGAAAAGTTTATGAAGTGAAAACACTTACAGTAAGCTAAGGTTAATGTATTATTGAAGAAAGAAATTTCTAAAGGTAAATGTCGTGTGGCCTAAGTGTCCAGGGTTTATGAAAACCTACAGTAAGTAATGTCCTAGGCCTTCACATTCACTCACCACTCACCGCCAACTCACAGACTCACCCAGAGCAACCTCCCGCCCGCCCTGCAAGCTCCATTCACCGTAAGTGCCCTGGCCAGGTGTCCCACTGCACAGAAACCTATTAGACTGCATTTCTTCCCATTACTATCAGTAGTTGTACATTTCTTAGGACTGTAGGCCTACGATACACCTCCAGGCATAGTTAGGGGTTGGGAAGAGGAGGGAAGAGGCCATTCTTCATTTATTTTTTTTTTTTTTTTTGTTGAGACAGAGTCTCACTTTGTTGCCCAGGCTAGAGTGAGTGCCGTGGCGTAGCTCACAGCAACCTCAAACTCCTGGGCTTAAGCGATCCTACTGCCTCAGCCTCCCGAGTAGCTGGGACTACAGGCATGCGCCACTATGCCCGGCTAATTTTTCTATATAGATTTTTAGGTGTCCATATAATGTCTTTCTATTTTTAGTAGAGACGGGGTCTCGCTCAGGCTGGTCTCGAACTCCTGACCTTGAGCAATCCACCCGCCTCGGCCTCCCAGAGTGCTAGGATTACAGGCGTGAGCCACCGCGCCCGGCCCATTCTTCATTTATTAATTGGGTAGCATGGGGGCAGGGGAGGCAGTTTCCTCCTTCTCCCCCTCTTGTTTTTCTTTATTCCTCTCCCAGTTCCCCCTTCCATCGTCTCGATGGATTTGGATGAGACGTAGACATTTTCTACGTCAGGCCTTAATCATACCGAGGGAGCAGGAGAAAAGTAAGCCGCCTACCATGACACGATGGAATGGAAGTTTGTCAGCCATTGACTGCTGTGGCATTCCGACATTTAGTGTCTTCAGGACATTCTATATTTCTGCTATCCCACTAGAATATATCTCCTCGATCACTACTGTGTGGCCACATCCCAGCTGTTTCGTGAGCCACCCTCAATGTTCGTGACGATGTAGTGTGGGGACTCCCTCCGTCTGGTGCCTTAAACTCGCACATTTGGGGTTTTGTATCAGGATAGCAAAGCGATCACCTTTAAATAACCTGGCTGGCCATGGTGGCTCATGCCCGTGATCCCGGCAACTTGGGAGGCAGAGACGGGAGCGTGACTTGAGCCCAGCAGCTGGAGACCAGCCTGGGTAACACGATGAGACCTCATCTCTACCAACAAAAAAAAAAAAAAGAAAAATTATGGCGGGTGTGGCAGCATTTGCCTATAGTCCCAGCTACTCAGAAGGCTGAGGCAGAGAGGATCACTTAAGCCCTGGATTTGGAGCTTGCTGTGAGCTACAATCAGGCCAAGGCGGCCTGGGAGAGGACAGAGTGAAAGAAATCCTGTCTCAAAAAAAAAAAAAGAAAAGAAAAGAAAAGAAAAGAAAGAAAACAAGACCGATAACACAACACAACTTAGAAGACTTGGTGTTACCGAAAGCTCGGCCACTTGCCCACGAGGCCGAATAACGAGGACAAGCTGTTTGAGGAGGAAGGAAAGAGAGAGTCTATTTTGCCGGTAAAGGAGAAAATAGGGTAGACCTTCCCATCTCAAGCCTCCGAATTTCCCCGAACATAGGGCTAGGCAGAAATACAGAGCTTTTAATGAGGGGGGGAGGGGTTCTCAGCTTTAGCGTTGATTGTGGTTAATTATTTCAATCGTCCAGGCTCTGCCAAAAACAAAGCCTGTGAACTCTGCCGGCCGCCCACCTGGGGGGGGGGGCGGGGCAGGGGACCACTTGGGAGTTTTAAGAAAAGATTTAACCTGCCTTGGGGACATAGGCCAGACTACAAGCTCCCAAAAGTGGTGGTGGTGGTGGTGGTGGTGGTGGGGAGCGTAAAACGACAGAACGTCTTTCTGTCCTTTATTGGTTTCTCCTTTTTCCCCCCTAGGTGCCAAAAGACCTGAGACTGATGCCGAAAAGAAATAGGTACAGGCGCCCACGTGCACACACAAAGATATACGATCGAATACATCGTGTTGACAGTCGGGGAAACTGGAAGATGATGGGGAAGTATCACGAGCAACTTTGTATTTCTTCCAGGACAGGAAAATGGACACGAAGAGAAAAATTCATCGTTCTCGGCGTAGGATAAAAAGCCACATCTTGTTACTTAATATAATTCATTCTGTGATTTAAGTTTTTATACGATATGATATTCGATAAGCCTAAAACACAAGATAAAAGAGAAACAAACAAAAGGGAAAAAATAAAAATAAAAAAGACGACGGGCAGAGGCCTACGGTCCCGGGAGGAGGCAGAGAGCGGGAGGAGGGGCGCCTCCCGCAGACAACAGGGCGGGTGGGCGGAGACCCGCTAGAGGCTAGGGCTGCCCCGGGCGGGCCCAGAGCTGCGGGCCCGGGAAGAAGAGGGTGGGACCGTCCGGACCGTGCTCTCCTCCCCGCCCTCCACACCTCCCGGGAGTCAGCTCTTAAACTCCCAACGTCACCTGACTTTCCGGATCCCGAGGTCTGATCAAAGTGGCCGCTAGGTGACACCCAGCAACCGCTGCCGGTGTCATCCTGAAAAGAACGGACCCTATGACTGACGGGGGTGGGGCGCACAGTGGGTGGCCCGGCCAGCTCCCCTTCCTCCTCGGAGCGGATCGGATCATCTGGAACTTTATCCAGAGAGGAGAGAGTGCCCCTGGGTGTGTGCTAGAAGCCGGAGGGTTGGGGCAGGGACCTACCCAAGAGAGAAGTAGAGTACAGGGAGTTTCAGAGTTGACCCACTCACCATCTCGCCCTGGTCAATACAAGAGTGGCAATATCTGTCACCGTGGAATGAACACTTGGTACCGAAGACCTTTGTCTATGCTGGCCCCCGTATGCCTAGGGGGGGGCATGTGGCCAGAATCTGACATCCTAAACGTCTTCGTAGAAAGAATTTGGGGGTGGGGGTGGGGGAGAGAGACAGAAAAAGAAAAGAGAGGGGGAAAGAAATGGCTGCCACAAAACTATCAGAACAGAGAAGCGACCGATAGGGCCTATCTGGTTAAGTTCTTTCCCTACCCAGAGAACGACTTGACGTAGCTGACGTCACTGCAGTCAGGCCACGTTCCGGTGGACACAGAGAGTCAGGGATAGAATTTCACGCTCGGCACTGTCTCTCGGGACAGCGGGAAGGTGGAGGGTGGCTGAGGGTTCTATGCTCCTTTATCACACACCGTCAGGTAGGTCAGGTAAAATTGAGGACAGATTTCCAGTGTTTCGAGAAAGGAAGAGCACTCGTGCAGGCCATCTATCTGTACGTGGGAGAGTGTCCCCGAAAAGTGGCTTTCAGTGCCGGGATGTGCCTAGGCCAAGAAGGTACACGATCCTGAGTGAGAATGGTCCGTCCCATCGAGTCAGTCGGTAGGAGGCCACCGGGTCGAGACGGAACTGCCCCCCCACCCGCCCCCGCCCCCCAGAGCAGACAGACTCAGAATGGAGTCACTCGGTGCCAGTGCCCTGCCCGGGTGCCCCATCATTCAACCGAACTGGGAAACAGGTGGGCTTTCCGACCCTCGGGAGGGAGCTTCACCGGCGGGCGGACAGATCAGAAGGGGCCCGGCTCCCTTGAGCGGGCAGGCTGGGGACGGTCGGTGGGGTCTCTTGACAGGAGGCACCACGGAACCCTTGAGGCAATGTCGGGGGCACCTATGTTGCGGTCCAAAGCTAGCGTCTGAGAAGTCGTCCCGAAAGCATGATGGCGTCAACAAGTCCCCTCCGTTCAAGAAACGAGATTCATTTCTAGAGGAGGGCCACCCCCGCGGGAGGACCGTAGGCTTCCTGTGGACATTCTCTTCAAAAGGCAATTCACTCAGCGGAGTGAAAATCGGAAAAATCGCTGTCCTCTGACGCAGCTGCAGAGAAAAGATGGCACCAAAATCAATGAAACACACACACACACACACACACACACACACACACAAACACACCTCCTCCCATCTGAACGAGCACTCCGGACGGTCACATAGGGAGAGCGACGGGCTCTCTTCCCCCCCCCCTGTGGTTTTCTACCTTTTGTTGCGGTTTTTTCCCTCAGTGGATAGAGGAGGAGACACAGGGGGCTCAGCCGGCATGCGAGTGGGTTTATCATCCTCTGTGAGTATCAACACGCGACACCACCTAAGTGAAGGAACACACCGGTGTTTCATGTGATGTGGCTCAATGCCTGGCAGATACGAGCCTTTGCAGGCCTCCTCGTGATCGACAGGACGTCGCCTTGGACACGGACACATCTTGTCCCTCCCTCCCGAGGCGATAGGCGGTTCCGTACCTCCTCGGGGCCAGGGCACAGTCTGCCTAGGCACCTACAACACGTGTGGCAACAGCCTCGATGGCTCTGCCATGAGAACGAACTCCCGTGGCACGGGGGTGGGGTGGGGGGGGGGTCGGGTGCTGAAGAATTCAGCTGAGTGAAGGAATGCCACGGGATTCAGAGTGCCATCGGTGGGCTGAGAGGCGAGCAGGGCGGGCTTTGAAAGGGTAACATTCTCCCTGCCTTCCGTCTGGCTGTGAATACAGAACGTACACGCCAGGCGGGGTGGCTCACGCCTGTAATCCTAGCACTCTGGGAGGTAGAGGCGGGTGGATCGCTCAAGGTCGGGAGTTCGAGACCAGCCTGAGCAAGAGCGAGACCCCCATCTCTACTAAAAATAGAAAGAAACTATATATCTAAAAATATATACAGAAACAGTATCTAAAAATATATACAGAAAAATATTAGCCGGGCACGGTGGCGCATGCCTGTAGTCCCAGGTACTCGGGAGGCTGGGGCAGTAGGATCGCTTGAGCCCAGGAGTTTGAGGTTGCTGTGAGCTAGGCTGACGCCACGGCACTCTAGTCTGGGCAACAGAGTGAGACTTTGTTTCAAAAAAAATAAAATAAAATAAAAAAAAAAAATATATATATATATATATATATATATATATAAATATATACACACACACACACACACACGTATATCCAATTAGCTGGGCATGCTGGCACATGCCTGTAATCCCAGCTACTCGGGAGGCTGAGGCAGTCTGATCGCTTGAGCCCAGGAGTTTGAGATTGCTGTGAGCTAGGCTGACGCCATGGCACTCTAGCCAGGGCAACAGAACGAGAGACTCTGTCAGAAAGAAAAGAAGAGCGAGAGCGAGAGAGCGAGAGAAAGAAAGAAAGGAAGGGAGAGAAAGGAAAGAGAAGGAAGGGGGGGGAGAGAGAGAGAGAGAGAGAGAGAGGAGAAAACTATTAAAAAATTCGGGACCAGATCCATCGGTCGGTACTCAGAAGCGTGACGATCGGGTGTTCCCGAGCACGTGTGAGATGTGTCTTCTCCCTGACGCCGCGTTTCCTCCACACACACATCACCCATCTGCCGTGGAAAAAAAGCAACAAAAAGAGAGAAAGAGATTAAGAAGGGAAAATGGAAACAGGGCAAAAGAGGAAGAAAGAAAGAAATTTCGAAAAAAAGAGACCAAAGTCACAGCGAGAAGGAAGAATACTGAGCCCAGAGCGACACCTAGTGACCACACCGTCACAAGCACCCTAGGGCCCCAATTCGCCAGAGACATCTGGTGGACCCCAGGGCAACATGTGGTCGACCCGGGGCCATGGCGTCTGCAGCCGATTCCCAGGCGGGCACACGAGCCCGGGGAAACTCATTCTCAGCGCGGGGAGGAGGGGAGGGGAAATAATAGCAAAGTCACACCAGATCCCTTTCTAGTTCATAAACGTGTTGATTGCGTGTTCACGCGCACGTGTGAGAAGGGCCTCCTGGTGTGTCGGCACGTCACCCGCGTGACGTGAAACCATGAATCCGGGGGGGGGGAGCGGAAAGGCGGGCAGGAAAAGGCAAAGAGAGAATAGATAAAATGAAAGGACCAAAAAGAAAGTCACACAGCAGGGTAGGGGAGTGAGAGCAAGTCGAGAGACTGCAGACAGAAACTCCGAGAGGAGAGGAATGCTCCGGAG